>NC_080670.1:124926213-124963024 GCF_030247195.1 Topomyia yanbarensis | reverse complement strand
TTATCATTGGAAATATGTTTCGAAAACAGAACTTTTCACTGTATGTGCATACTTTTATTGAATGATTCTTATAGTCACCTTCGCAGATTATTTCGCCAAAAAAAGTTAGATGTATGGGTTGGGAAAATGTCGATGCAACAATAACTTGCACCTCATTTCCACACGATTTTGTAAAATAATACAATCTGTTGAAGAATTAATCGATTGCGTATATTGACTTCAATGTCATAAAATCGATGGTAATTCTGTTAGGCATATAAATCTCTGGATTATCGTGTTGAATTATTTAATTCAGTCGATCCACCATGCTTTCAGGAGCATTGGTTTTATACGTAACCAACCCAGCAGTCTCCGTCAGATGAAGGTTTTTATATTTAATCGAAAGAATAAAGTTCTTTCTACGAATTTTGGCGATTAAGGAAGTTGCTTAAGGTGTATATTGATAAAAAATATTCGAAAATTGACAATAAGTTTGTTGTTTCGAGAGCTACAGATTCATCGTTGTTATAAAAATGTGTATTTTATCGCTTTTAACAACTTTGTAGAAGACACTTTTAATAATAAAAAGTAATCGTAAAAAGTTATATTCGAAAAACTGTTTTGAAGGGGTCTATCCCAAGCAAACCTACATATCTCGCTACTGTTACTATATAGAGATTTAGTATCTTCAGTAAAGATTTTCACAAAAATATTTTCTAGAACTTTACTGAAGACAGTGAACTTCTAGCTAAATTATTTGGGGAAATAAAATTTCTATCTCACTTTGGGGATTAATCACTCAATTCATTATATCAAAAGATGCATTATTATATCCAGAAACTTCTTTGAAAAATCCATTCTCCAAAACCAATGGATCAGGAGTTATTGAATTTTGATCGTGAAAACGTCGTTTTGCAACACTGTGCATCGCATGTGTTGCAATTGAAATTTTGTGTGCCTATTATATTAGTTACTGCGCAACATCGACCCACCACAACTGTGCTTTGGTTGAAAATTTCATTTAAGCGACCATTGTAACTAGAAAGTATAAAGGAGCAGGTGTACTGCTACCTCGAATTCGAATGATATCAAGGGATTTCAAACGATTGTGTGTAGGAAAACAGAGCAATTAATTTAATTGTGCTCCAGATGTCAAACTAAGAACATTGTCTATCCGCTAGCAAAAATATTTGTTATTTTTAATATTTTAAAATATTTCGTTTAGTCCTGACGGGTGTAGCGAAGCGCACCGGGTTACAGCTATATATATATATATATATATATATATATATATATATATATATATATATATATATATAATATATATATATATATATAATATATATATATATATATATATATATATATATATATATATATATATATATATATATATATATATATATATATATATATATATATATATATATATATTAGTTATTATATTAGCAGATTTATTTTCATGAGGTAAGCGATGCAAGTGCGTGGAATGTTTCTATAATGTTTTATTGATGCGAGAAACAAATTACAAAATTTAAATTTCGCTCGGAGTCGATCATTCCTAATCAATTCGATTACTAGATAAGGCACGTTTGCGTTAGCTTAAAGCTGCCATTTTTTATTGTTTTACATTTGAATTTCTTAAAACAACGGTTTCAATATTATTTTGTTTTTATATAATGAAACTAAAAAAATACAGCTAACTTATACATATACAAGAGGGGATAATACAGTATTCGTAGGATTAGGAGGACGGGTCATTTTGTGTGTTCTTTGTATAGTAATACACTTTATGATTTTTAGAAGGAGATTGTTGGAGCAATAAATTATTAACTAAGCGGAACATTTTACAAGCTTATTAACTAGAAATAACTAGGTTCAATGGCATTAAAATTAGGGGGATTAATTAAAGCTTTTTTTTAGTAGTGGTACTTTTGGGCATTTCTTAACGAGATTAAATATTGGTCAGCTAAAACTAAAAGATAGGGGGAACATAAGTTTTGGGAGATATTCAAGGGAGAGGAGGGGGTGAAGTCCTACATCTGTGTATCAGAGACGGGGAAGAGAGGGTGGACAAGGGCTGACAGAGGGGGGGGGGATATAAACTTTCAGTTTCCGCATCGGGAATCGACGATAAGGATTACAGATTCGCACGAATGCATCATGTATTGGGACGCCGGGCGGTCTTCCTCGAGCCGGCAAGGGTTCCTCCGGACGATTTCGTAGTACGGCTCAGATGCGGATCGGCAACACACCGCGTTGCGCGTGTGATGTTGTGCTGTAGGTCTCGTGTTTGTTGGGTCATTTGACAGAGATGTTTTGTGGTCGTCTTGGAGTCGCATCAAACCATCGTTGGGGTACGGTAGGCGAAGAGGGTACTTCTGGAATAATAAGAGAAATTATAGGGGCAGTTAAATCTGGATATTAATGTTTTAAGGAAGGTGGATATGAAGGACATGTAGAGGAGATCGCGATTTGCTAGGACATCTCAAGCCGGGGACATTGGGTGATCTTCCTCGGGCCCGAAGGGAATCGAATAGTTAATATCTGGCAGAACAATACTCGGCGCATGCCCAGACAATATGTTCGATCTCGAAAAAGCCGTTGCCACAATCGCAGATGCCGCTATCAGCGAACCCAATACGTCGTAGATGAGCGTCCAGCGTGTAATGATTGGACATGAGCCGAGACATCACACGAATGAAATACCGACCCACATCCATCCCCTTGAACCGATACCTTAGGGATTATCGAATGCCTTCCTAGCTCACTATTACTCCATGAAGTTTGTCAACTTTCGAGGGTTTTCTGATGAGTAATACTAAAAATTTGTCTGAAACTAATTGGTCTTTCATATATGTCAAAGCGCCCACTTTAGATAAAGGGTTCGCTTCATCATTACCTGGAATGGAGCAATGCGAGGGAACCAACTAAGATAATCTTGTACGATCTTACAGACAAAGCACGCAGGCGCTCCCAGATTTTCCCCTGAAAATATGGAATATGCTTTCTAGGGTTTCATTGAACGGTGGGAGCATCATCATCATCATGAACGGAGAGCCTCGATTGAGCTGAGGGCTATCCGAGACAATAAAGTAATGATCAATGATCCAAGGGTATACTGAATAGCAACAATTTCTGCGACGTAAACTGAAGCAGGATCATTGAGTTAAATGAAGCGGTGAGGTTTTGATTGAATATACCGAAGCCAGTGGAGCCGTTGGGGCTTGACCCGTCGGTGTAAAACATCTTGCTGCAGTCGAGTTCTTGAAATTTACTATGTAGATGCTTGGGATCACTTGCACACGTATGTGATCCGGGATTCCACGAATCTCGTCTTTCGTTTGGTACAGCCTGATAAGGTCTCCTGGGTGTGCATCCACCATGTTCCGGTTATTGTACGGAGAAAGTTGGCACTTCTGTTTCAGATACCTAATGTGACATCCCCAGGTTCCATTTGAATCGAACCAGACCCCGAGATATTTGAAAGTTGAAACCTGAGCAATAGTTTGACCAATTAGTTGAAGCTGCAGTTGTGCTGGTTCACGCTTCCTTGAAACTGAAACGACTAGCTCAGTTTTCTCCGTGGAGAACTCGATACCCAGCTGGGAGGACCCAAGCAGAGAAACTGTCCAAGGTATCTTGCAATGGTCCTTGCAGATCGACGGCTTTGGGTCTTGTAATAGAGACCCACATCATCATCTACCAGCTGCTTTAGCCAAAAAACATTCGTCGATGTCTTTCACGTGAAAGTTATGGAGAAGGGGGTTTTGAAATGAGCCCTGGGGAAGACCTCTGTAGCTAATTCATGATGTCGATAAATCATTATGCGAAAAATTCAAGGTTCAGACAGCTAGTTTAGAAAAAAGTGGTTTAGAGTCAGTGAAAGACCATGCTGGGGCAGCTTCTCAGAAAGAATTGTGATAGCTCTTTGCTAGCATAAGCCATTTGAATTTCGGTTAATAACAACGCAAGACAGTCGTTCGTGCCTTTGCCTTTGCGGAAACCAAATCTGACAGTAAGCCATTTACTTCAACCTAATTGACGAGGCGAAACAAAATTATTTTCTCGAACAACTTTCGGATACAGGACAGCATCGTAATCGGTCGATACGAGTTGTGGTCGGAGGTTGGTTTTCCTGGGTTTGGATGGCGATGACTTTCACTTGCCTCAAGTCATAAAGGACTATATTACCCTCAAGAAACTTCTAATGTATATATATATATATATATATATATATATATATATATATATATATATATATATATATATATATATATATATATATATATATATATATATATATATATATATATAAATATATATATATATATATATATATATATATATATATAATATATATATACATATATATATATATATATATATATATATATATATATATATATATATATATATATATATATATATATATATATATATATATATATATATATATATATATATATATATATATATATACAGGCCAGATTCGATTATCCGTAGGGTGCAGAAATTTCGCTTCGGATAATCGAATCAAAACAAATGTTTATTTTTCTTCATGAAATATATTTTTTATATGTTGAAAAACAACGAATATCGATCACTTTATATTCTATAATGTGATAGTAAGACATGTAAGAAAATTAGTTAGGGGCAGTCCATATACAACGTGGACAGTTTAAGGGAGGGTAGGGGTACGGGAAAGTCCACGCTTGTCCTTGGAGAGGGTGGTGGGGTTGTGACAATTGTCCACGTGAACTCTTGAATATTTATGTAGAACCAATTTGTACTATCATCTACATAAGCGCTTGATTTTCTCCTTCCAATATTTTTCTAATAGTAAGAAACACTTAAACCGCACATGCTGTTTACTGACATCACACAATTTTGCTCTCAGAAATATTTGATCCAATCAGCTTTAATTTCGTCAAGTCCCATTTATTTTTTGGATTAGATAACTTGTTACACGACTCAATTCAACAATTCATGTGTTACTTGCATTTTGCGCTATTATAATGGATGCAAAAATGTGTCTTTTAGACACAAAAAATTTTAAAAACTTTTTATAACTGATTTTATTAAAAAAATAAGATATTTTTACAAAGTAAAAAAAAATAAAATTCTGTGGACAAAGCTTAAACGAAATATAAGTTTTTAGGATAACATTCAGTATCAAAGTAGTCCAGGACAGATGAAAAATCCACATTTTCTGTAATTAAAACTCTTATGAAACTACCGGAAAAAATGGGAAAAGTCTACGCGGGGGGGGGGTGGACATCGTGGGTAGGGGGGGGGGGGGGGGGGGGGGGGGGGGGGGTAGGAGTATAGAGATTGACCCAAGGTATTTTAAAGTATTGTGTTCGATTGATTGGGATAGTTATGTTTGGTCTAATAATCATGACGCATAAAACGAAATTCTCTGCGTGAAACTTTAGTTATCTTAATGCTGGTTTCGGTAAATTCAGACAGAAATAACAACTGAATTTATGATTACGCACAACTGGTTCACCAGCACGTTTAAACCCCGGCTTAAGTATAAAGCGAGGGTAAAGAAATCGGCCCTAAGAGAAAGCAACACGATAGATTACACTGAGAAGCCTAAAAATTTGTTTCAAAACCGTCCCAAAACAGATCCAATAATGGACGCCTTCTTAACGGTCTGCTGGGCGATATTAAAACATGGATTTCTAAAGAGGATGATTTTGCACACGTTACAAAGTAAAAAAAACTTTTTTTACGCGTGACACCAAAGGATCGTGCGTTGTTCAATCAGCAGCAGCATCATCATCGTCGTCATGCGCTCTAGGGCTTTGGAGAGCCATTCAGAAACTAGATTCTTGATTCTTGGAAATGTTTGGCTATATATGTTCAAAACGCATTGAATGATTCAGTTTGTTACATCGTTACATCGTCGCACAATAAACTTTTTTTCTCTTGTTTGCTTGGTGGAAACATCATCTAGAATCTTCATTTGGCCATTGTTCGGCGTTCTAAGTAGCCAAATCACTTAAAGGATATTCAGACCATCACCTTCGCAACGAATTATTAGCGCTGTTCTACAGTGAAGATCCTATTTTATTAGTCCCCGAGTTTGTCCGCCTCCGAACTTGACAGCTTTTTGACCCGATTTTGTCAGCCCACATTTAAAACAAAGTCTTGTGGTTTGATTCTTCTATGTTACATGTTGGGATTAAAACAAAAGCCTTTTACTTAAGCGTGCTAAGAATTATTATTTCTTAAATTATTGTAATTTTTACGAGAGTTTAAAATTTTGTGCTTCCAGGAATTGTAGCTGATATCAATTTATATCGGTTTTTGTATTTAAATATTAGGATTAAAAAAAAAGTTATTTTTGTAAAATTTGCGATATTTCTGTATTTCTACGTATTTTTGTGAATATTTTTAGAAAACATAAAATTCTGGTCTTCCAGAAACTGTAGCTAGTATCAATTGTAATTTATTGGTGTTACGAAAATATTTAAGTCATCGCATCGAGTTCAAAATTATATGATAAATAATTAAAATTTCTGTATTTCTACGAAGTATTCATTATTTTTTAGAAAATACTTATTCTTTCCAGAAATTGTAGTTGGTAGCAAATAATAAATTATAAATGTGTGATGTAGCTTGAGAAAAAAATAATGTGCCGACAATCGAAACAATTTGTTCGGATTGTCGTACTAACCGGATAATCAAATATATATATATATATATATATATATATATATATATATATATATATTATATATATATATATATATATATATATATATATATATATATATATATATATATATATATATATATATATATATATATATATATATATATATAATATATATATATATATATATATATATATATATATATATATATATATATATATATATATATTATATATATATATATATATATATATATATATATATAACTAAGACTGAAATTGCAACTCTTGATATCGCGCTACCCTCAATCAACGGAGTTTGAGTTTCGTTCCACAAAGTAGTTTTTTCGTGACTTGCGGTGGACGCGAATCGCTCAGCTGAAGAATATGGAACTAAAACAAAACTTAGTTTTAAGCAATCATTAGCAATCATTAGTGATTGGTTTCGCAAAAAATTGGTTCAATAATGGGGACGATTTTCCGTATAAAATCAGGTATTGAGAGATTTCTAATTTGTTTTTGGCATTAGGATTAGTAATAATGTTTCAAATATAAAACCTTTCTTAAATCACTATATAGTGTGAGTTCCAACGGTTTTCGAAATGAGGTCCCTTTTAGGTCACGGTATTTGACATATGCTGCTCACTGTGACGTCACTTTTAGAAAAAGTCGATATCGATTTTAAAAAAAAAAACATCACATTTACATTACACGAGTGTTAAAAAGTACGGCCGTCTTGCCGCACGTATCACAATCACAACGATTCCTACCATTATTTGACGTCTTTAACAACAACTGATAAAGCGAGTAGTGAACATTAATTACTACGACTGCTACAGTGAAGACCCATTTTTATAAATCCTTGGGGAATTTTTAAGCTGGCGAAACGGACAAGATCGGGTAATATTTTTTTCTTTCTCTTTAATAATCCAAAGCTGATACAATATTCCTCTTTAGTGCTTAGACATAGTCTCATAACCCTTCCTGATTATTCAATGTAAATTTCCATCAGGCGGACTTACAGTGTAAAATTAAAAAAAAAATATTTTTATTTTTGTATGCTCAAAAAAGTCGAATTAGACTTGGGTCGTCTGATAGATCCCATCAAACGAATTTTCATATGATATAATTCAGTCAAAAAACTGACAAAATCGGGGCCAAACAAAATCACGACTTTACTGTATTTCAAGGATAAAGGGTTGATTGCTTATAAGTCGGTCTTTCAATTGACAAAACAGATTTAAACATTCTCACAATGTGTTATATTTCTCAACAATGTCTGCTTATATATTTAAGAATAAATCCAAATTCAACTGATAAACTTCACACTCAGAAAATAATCCTTCACATTTTGTCATATTTAATCAGCTATATACTGATTTCTCAGCATGGTTGTAGTTCTAATTTTTCATAACTAATAATTATTTTCACTTCATTTTATAGAATCAAACAACATGGGAACATCGAGTGCAAATTTATTTGGCTTCCATACAAGTGATTTATCAGAAACAAGTAGAGCTCGAAAGATCAAAAAACTTGTTCCAACAACAATCCCCAAAACTGCAAGAACTCCGCAAAAACGCCAAAGGGTTATTATGCGAGATACAAGAGTATAGAAACCATTCCAAAAACGGAAACGAAAGGCATAAAAACACCGGAATCTCGGCAAAAGAGATGAACTCAATCATTAATTTCGACATGACGGAAGAAGCAAACATGGAGTTGCATAAATGGTTTCTAAAGTGTCGCTTCCGATGCTTTTTAGAGGATATGGAGAAACACGTAAACAATCTACTTGTTAAGTTCAGCAGAACAAAACAAACGAGAAAAGTTCGCACAACGAAGAAGCCAAAAACGAAACTGAGAAATGGACATAACAAAAAGAGCGAAAAGCTTCCCAAAAACAAATGCTGCAATGTAAATAATAAAGCAAGAAGTCCAGCCACGCCCAGACCACCGGTGGATGGCACATACAAAGTATACAATAATAAAAAGAAACTTATTGCAGGCCAGCAGTCAAAACTAATTAAACCAAACCAGAAGAAAGTTCAACGTAAGGGCAATAAAAAGTCAGCTTAGTAATTCTAAATTTCGTCGTAGAATCCTCACATGGTCCATTGCAACAGTGGATAGGCTAAAAGCGTGTGAATTAACCTGCCTCGTTAGAAAATACATTTGTTCATAGTTTTCTTAGGAGAATATGGAAAGCTGCCTTGAGTTTCCAGTAAGATAATAAATTATGAGAAAGTAATGAATCTATTTTATATTGAAATAAGTTTCACGAACATATTAGAAATGATCAAGGTTAATTATTAACGTTCGTGTATATTTAAGACATGGTCGAAAAAATCCAAGTCATTTGCATCCGATTTCTATGCAGCTTTCGCGTAGGACTGACTGAGTATATATATATATATATATATATATATATATATATATATATATATATATATATATATATATATATATATATATATATATATATATATATATATATATATATATATATATATATATATATATATATATATATATATATATATATATATATATATATATATATATATATATATATATATATATACTATAAAATTATTTATTTGACATCATTATAATGACTTCCTGTGCTGTGATATTTGTAATATATGTGAATAACATGATTCGAATTGCGGTTGATTAGCACCTTAACGATGGAATGAATACTCTAATTGAATATTCGAATACAACAGTATTAAAATTCTGAGTCAAAACGTTACATTTAGCGATTTTCACAATCAATAAGACACACGATTGTGTACATGAGATAAACACTATTTATGTATAGTCAGTAAACTGAAATTTACAGTTAAATCAAAAAGTTCCTAAATAGAATTAGAACAACTTGTAAGCAATCAAATGAGACAAGTAATGAAATACACAAAGCAGCATGTGTTAAAAACTGTTGTATAAAAGTAATTGCCAAACAGCGACAAACAACGAAGTAGTCAGTGCTAGGTTAAGTACCGTTTAAAATCACGGTGCTAATTTATTCCTGTTTCATAAGTTTATTTATTTCATTCTTATTTTGTAATCACATTGTTATTACTCATCACATGCTGAATGAATAAAGTGAAAAAATGAGCTGATATAATTGTTTCCCGTTACTACATGACAATAAAAAGAAATCATCGTATGTTCAAGTTTATATATGTGTGAATGTGACGGGATTCGATCAGGTTCGGGTATTCCACATTTAAAATCCCAGTGTTTGGATCGGGTCGTATTTTTTTGTGATATACCAGAGATGTAGTGACTGATAAATTGCTCCGCAGCAACAGTCGTTTCTTCTAGTTCTCTCATGAACCAACTTACGTGTAGATTTCCATCGTAGCTCTATTAGGTTTTACATCAACCGACATAACTCCACAAAACGAGCCGGAGAAACTTTGACAATTCTCGGTGGTTTGTTTACATGGGAGTTACGTGAGTTCGATTGAAACAGATGAGTACCCGTTGCAGTCGAACTCACGCAACTGACAGAGTAAACAAACCACCGAGAATTGTCAAACATGAACTTCCGTCATCATGAGTTCATTCGTGTCGTCATTTTGTAGAACTTAATTCAGTTTTTTGTTGATGGCTGCGTCCACAAATGCGCACCTCACTTTGATAAGTCATCCGTCCAATGTCAATTTTGACAAATCATCAGTCTTGGCAAATTTGACAAATCGTCCTTCAGATTCAATTTTTTTATCGTGGTACGCGTTCACTTCTGCTCTCAACTAAAACTGAACGTCAAATAAAAATATTCGCTACTCGCAATCGGCTACGACGAAAATCGGTCGACCAATACGGCAATTAATCAGTCTTATAATGTAATTGGGTGATTATTATACTCAGAAAAACCAATCGCGATACTCAATCTAGTCGAAACTAATAAGTCAGGTGAATTGCAACCGATTTCTTCGGTAAACGCACCTGAGACTGCAGCTGACAATTGTCAATTCTTGGTACTAAACTTTGCTACAAATTTGTATCCAAAATCAGATGTGAACAAACATTGTTTAGGTCGAGGCTTAGGTACTGTTTCGTTAGAAGATGCTCTTCCTGGTGGTTTAAAAGCAAGTTTCATGTGCTTAAAAGCCAGTTTCATTATTAGTCATTTCATGTGTGATGAATTTAGGTAAGAGCAGAGGTTCTAATCGCATAATTCTCTCGACACTTTCCAACAGCTGACAATATGCTTATAAATAAATTCGCGAAGAAATTAAAATTATCGAAAAAGGCTTTTGAAAATAAACTAACAAATTGCAAATTTGACGTTTAACGTTTATTAAGAAAATAAATAAGCAAGGCTGATGAGACCGCTGCTGACGAGTTGACACTGTACATACGACCTGTCAAAATAGACCGCTTTTGAAAACGCAGCCACCAGCAAAGTGCTGAATTTCTTGCATGTTATGCGCCGGGCGATGCTCTTCTTCACCTCCTTTGTGCACTTAATCTCTTGTCTGCATCGAAAAGGGCCTATCATTCGCAACAAACTAAATCTATGAGCAAACCGTGATCATTGGTGAGGAAAGTATACTTTATGCTGTTATTTGTGCTAAAAGCTTTCAGATTCTTTTGTGACATGCGGACTCTTCTCCAGGTTCAATTCGATTGATGTCTGCATTGGCTTGTGATCTAACACATTGAATCAATTCAGTAGGTTCTCCAAACAACGTGTGAGACAGAAGAAAGTTTCGATCCGTTTTTATAAACTCCAGATTTTATTTACCCTCGTTTTTGAGGACCCCCGATTTTATGCGCTTGTTGTACCTGCTTTTATCAACCTCCTGTAAATTCAAAATTTAATTCCAACAATTCAATCTTCTAATTGTATACAATCTTCTAATTGTATTCAATCAAGATATTGGGTCCTATATAGAGCACTCTAGTTAGAGTGCGGCCAAGACGCATTTGACGTATCCAAACGAGCAGAAATCTGACATATTTCTATTGTGTATACGTCAAATTTCAAGTTCGTTTGGATACGTCATGGCCTCTTGGCCACACTCTAACTAGAGTACTCTAGTCCTATACTGTTCGGTAGCAGCTGTGGCGCCAGTGGGGGGGTGGTAAGGTGCAAAATTTGGGGATATTTGCTATTGAACATATTTTAATTATTTTTGTTCATAATTTTTCATTAATCGCGATATTCGTTAAGCGTGCATGAATCGTTTGAATTCGTACACGCAGAAAAAAAATTAGTAAAAATAAACAAATTTTGGTTTTAAATAACAATTTTTCTATTTGATATAGTGACAAACAAGATTTAGGTTTGCTTCAATCAATACTGATGGTTGAAATTACCAACTAATTCATTTGTTGTCTTTTCTGTAGTTTCAACAAATATTTCGTTTTAAACAACAAAATCATGATAAGTTTAGACGAACAAACAAGTTTGAAGAAACAAAAACAAATTTTTTGTATTAACCACAGGAGAGAACAACTCAAATTTAGTTGAAATTAAATAAAGATTCTGTTGGTTTTTAACAAAGGGATCAGTTAGAGCTAACAAATTTTATTTTGATTCAACAATGTTTCTATTTAAAATGTAAACAGAAGTATTTGTTGAACTAAACCAAATACATGCTTTCAAAAAACGCCCGTTTCAGTTTGAAACAGTCATTCGCCACGTTTTTGATTTAACTAAACGTTTTGTTGATTCAAACAGGCCTGATTCTTCTGCGTGTATTACTTTACTGCCTGTTCAAGATTTAGAGTGTTAACGATCAGAATTACGACGAATGTGACAGAACAATGCAATATATATCTGAACCTGAACCTTAAACGTGACGATCTTAGTGTATGTAAACAAAAATAGCTTTGAAAAAATCGGTGTTGTATCTCCGTATATTAATTACTTAACTATTTTTCAGGAAAAAAACCTCCTTAATGAGGGTAATAAAAGAAAGAAATATGGGAAAAGTGCAGTTTATGTCTCACAAATAAATAACCAGCAAAAATGGGTTCTTACTGCTGTAATAGAAAGTAAATTGGTCGTTAATTTTTTTTCTTATGCCAATAAGCGTTCACTACATTTATATTAACACTGTACAATTGTGACAAATATATCCCACACATTGTGCGGCGTTTTATTTATTTTTAATAACCTTTCCACACTTTCGGGAATATCCAGACTTATTTTCTTTAATAGCACTGTTTCCGTGGCGTAGCCAGAAATTTGATTTTGGGGGAGGGGCGGTTTTACGAAAATAGTTGATTTTTCGAAATGGTCAATATAATGTAAATTTGATAAAATATTGAAAGTTCAGAAGCAAAAACAGTTCAGCAGTTACCATTCTATTCTACAATTGAGAAAAAAATTATATGGTACTATGTTTTAATTGCCGCAAGGTTCTACTGTATCGATTTTATTAGCTATTTTCGGCAAATTTGAGACTAAGATAAACGAAAGCAATGAAATTGAAAGACGGATAGGTATTCTAGAGCGAATCAGTTATAAACTTAGAACGGAAAACTAGGACTAGGCAGGCTCACATGGACATGATCGAAAGGAAATGTGAAGAATTCTTTGCCTTCTGCTAAGTAGAAGTTGGGCGTTGCACCCAAGTTTACCGCTTGGTCTATGGTAGAACATTTCCTTTCGATCATGTCTATATAAGCCTGCCTAGTCCCAGTTTTTCGTTCTAAGTTAATAACTGATTCGCTCTAGAATACCTATCCGCCTTTCGATTTCATTGCTTTCGTTTCTCTTAGTCTCAAATTTGCCGAAAATAGCTAACAAAATCGATACAGTAAATGAGAAAAAATAAAATTTTATAAATGTTATAAATGCAACTAGTTACCGAGCAATCCCATTGCTCGGTGTTCTCCCAAATTCTTTGTCGCCGCTAATTAACGTTAGCAAGCGAGTTCGTTGAGAAAATTGGCATATAATGCCCAAAAACGGATTCCGGACAAACGACAATAGATCGAGTTTTGTGGCGGAGCGCAATCTGTGCATATGCCCCCGCCGTTGTACATGTATTATCTGTGATAAAGTGCGCCAAATAAAATTCACGACAGTCTAGTTCAGTCACCGCCGGCGGTGGTCGATCGATCGCAATTTGTTTCTATATATCACAATTTATTGGAAGGCAGGAAACGGGTCCTACCGCTGAGAACGATCATATGGTGCCGTGACCAGGATACCTCCGTGCTACAACAACCAGCCGACCGATTATTCAAGTGGAATTCGTGTGAAGACAATCGGTCACGATTCTATTTCGCGTCACTTCAGCTATGGCGGTGTGGGCAAGTATGCAGCCGCTTAGCAACATTATCCCCCTGCGGTGCTAAGCCGGTGTCATTTTTTTATTTATTTATTTTTATGGTTTATTTATTTATTTATTTATTTATTTATTTATTTATTTATTTATTTATTTATTTATTTATTTATTTATTTATTTATTTATTTATTTATTTATTTATTTATTTATTTATTTATTTATTTATTTATTTATTTATTTATTTATTTATTTATATATTTATTTATTTATTTATTTATTTTTTTTTTTATTTATTTATTTATTTATTTATTTATTGTCGTCAAATAAGAGTAGACCGTTTTGTTACAACGATAAAATATAGTATACACTTAAAAAATAAAATGCTTATAACTAAACTAAACACTATCTGGTTTACATAGCACTACTGTAGGATGTTCTTTATAAGCGAATAGAATTGAAATATTTTTTTAATTTGCTTTTTGTCATTGTTAAGTCAATAGCTTCGCAGTGCTTGTTGTAAGTTGCCATCATCTGATTTAATGGTCCAAACTTGGCATAATTTGTACGATAATTGTTTGTTATAAATGTATTTCGGATTCGTAACTGCCGGGAAGGTATATAAAAATTAAGTTTAGATAGAAGTTCGACTGAATCAATACGATACGAAATGATATCGTTTAGAAATGAAACCATTGCATATTCTCGGCGCTCTTTTAGTGTTTGGATGTTAATGAGCATACAGCGAGTTTTATAAGATGGGAGAGGAAATCGTGTCCAACCTATTTTGCGAAATGAAAACAATTAAAATTGCCTTTGTACTGATTCTATTCTTTCTTCATGTGTGATTGAGAAAGGTGACCAAACTATGCTACAATATTCCAGTATTGACCTTACACACGAGATGTATAATGTTTTAATTGTATATGGATCATTAAAATTGTAACTAAAACGCTTTATAAATCCAAGCATGTTATTTGCTCTATTGATGATTGTGTTGTAATGGTCAATGAATGTTAATTTTGAATCTAGAATGAATCCCAAATCTTTAACTCTTTCGCACTTTTGTACCACTTGATTTTCTAGAGTAATTGAAATGTCAGGTGTATTTCGTATCCCACTAAAAATTATTGCATTACATTTTATTACGTTTAGTTGCAGAAGGCTTTTGTTACACCAGAGGTAAAACATATGTATTTCTTACTGTAATATCTTTGTCTTGTTCGTTCCTAATTTCTAAAAAGAGCTTGATCGCGCCAGTGATAGGTCCTACGTTGTGTTTTAAGTGATTCAGGCATGACGCTAGGATTACCAGTCGACACTCATTTGTTCCCCTTTAGGCTGTAGAAACGGCGAAGAATAGCGAAATATGCTAGGTACAATTCTAGGCGGCTCAACGACACATCGCGTAATTAATTCGAAACGGTTTCTTAAGGAAATCGATTTATTTCAATTTGTGACCGAAACAAACCAACTGCACATGGCGGTGGTCGAACTAAGAGTACAATGGTTATTTGTAAGGAACATTTACATTTTAACGGATACAAGACACTGTCAAGTATTGCACCGTTTACCTACACTAACGTACATATTTAATATTACCTAGATGTGAGTAAAGAGCTGACTGTCAATTTCGATGATATTAGAAGGGGAGCGTCCACGATGTACGTTGCGCCGCAACAGAGCTTCATGTCTTCGGCATAGATAAGAACTTTTATGTTTTTGAGAATGAATGATATGTCGTTTACGAATAAAATGAACAAAAGAGGGCCTAGGTGGGAGCCTTGAGGAACTCCTGATGTGACTTGAATGGGATTCGATTTCTTCCCTTTAAATCAAACTATTTGTTGACGGTTAGTTAAATATGATTCGAGCCATTTGAGAAGACCTGGTTCAATTCCTAATTTTTCCAGTTTGAATAATAGCAAGGGTATGTCGATACGATCAAATGCCTTGCTAAAGTCTGTGTAAAGAGCTTCAATGTTGTTTCCATTCTCCATTGCAATCAATGAGTAGTTGACGAATTCTAGTAAATATGTATTAGTTGAACGTCCTTTGAAGAACCCGTGCTGCATGTTAGTAATTCTGTTTTTGATTTGATTGAATAGTTTTTCGTTAACGATTGCTTCAAAGAATTTAGGCATACATGACGTAATGGCAATTCCACGGTAGTTACATATGTCAGATTTTTTGCCACTATTAAAAATGGGTACCAGGTACGAGCTTTTCCATAAATTGGGGAAAATGCCAGATTCAAGCGACATGTTAAAAAGCCAAAACAGAGGAGCTGTGAGTTCCAACGCTAAGTTCTTCATAAATAGGGGTGGAATCCCGTCAGGTCCAGAGCCTTCGGAGACATTTAGTTTGTTTAGAGCCTCCATAATATCTTGCACACCGACATTGATTGAATGCATTACTCCAGCGGGATCAACTCCCAGTTGCACCGATCGCAACGTCCCCAAATGCATTCATCAAAAGCAAGTGCCCCGCCGAAGTGAATCGCTCAACGCCATCATGTCACCACAATGGAATACCACCGTCCAAAGTTACTATTCTGGTGCAGTTGAGAATCGAAGAATTTCGTTTTTTCCCTATTTGCAGAGTGGGCAACTAAAGCGCATTTTGTGTACATGTTAGAGAATCAACTTGCGCATCATCTACACCAGTTGCGCTTCAGTTCCGCACGCTGAAAATAGGAGAAACATCGAAAGGCGCAAGTTCACTATTTCGATTTTCAACTGCAACCAGAATACAATGGAGGAAACATGTCGAAGTTCATTTCGAAAGTTCTGTAGTATCCGTCATTTGACTTCATTAAACCAATCATGCAGCTGTAGACCAAAAAACATTCGTTTTGGTGGGGGAGTATATTGCGGCAGAGCGCAATCTGTGCATATGCCCCCACCGTTGTACATATATTCAGCGCAGGAAAAGTTCGCAAAATGAATTGATTGCTGTTCGAAGCTTCACGAAGCACCCTCTCAAGCATACCACAAGCAATCGATGAGTTTCACACAATCGCTGCGAACATTTAGGGGTAAAACTTATCTCTGCTTGGACGATAGTTCGCTTTTTACAATATTCGAAAAAGTTCATATTAACCTTAGAAGCACACATCGTCGAACACGAGGTAAGCTCTTGGCTCGTGGTTTTTGCGTTTTTGGAACATTGCACAGAGTGTCGAAGCGACGTTCGGTGAACACATATAAAGCGAATGCCTCGTTTATTTGAGAATCGCGAACATCGAAGTCGAAGTCGAATATCGCTTCAAGCATCAGCATCACGAGGCCACCACGAACATGTTCGCTACGTAACTATCTGTCTTAAAATCATAAACTGTAAATCTTATTTTGAGTATAAATAAAATGGATTATTTTAAGATTATAATTTAGGGATTAGGTGCGTCGCATACCTTACCAATTTATGAGCCACGAATTTGAATGAGCGTAGTGGTAGTGAAATTCAAATTCTTTTTTTTCGGAATACATTTATGTTTACTAGCTACTTTGATTGCAAACTCGTCTTTTCTTCTTCAATCGGAGTATATTTTCCCTGCCAAGGAGTTTAGGGTGAAGATGTATAAAGTATGTTTAAGGGGGTAAGGGTTTCAGCGTGAAAAAAAAACTTTTTTGGTGAAATGACTTTTTTGGATGAAATGATACATTATAATGTACAAAAGTTTTGATCAATTCGCTTCGCCCTAATTTCTAAAAAAATCGCAGGTAGTGTTTTTTCATGCTAAAACCATTACCCCTATCTTAATAATCTACCTATCTAAAACAAATTCATCCTAAAAAGAACAATTTTCGGATGGAATCTCACTGCTGACGTCTGAGTTCAATTAGATGGCGAACTTCAGTTATTTGCATCCACTGAGGGGTAGTTTGGTGTAGCCCGTTGGCCTTTGTTTTCAACTTGTTGCGGTTTCTAACGTTCTTGCGCAACATTCCTAAATCGGCTAGTCATATTCACTCAATAATATGCGATGATTTGTGTGTTAAACGTTTTAATTTTTAATTTTACCAAATGAATTTATTAACATACTTGAATCCATTATTATTGTCATAAATTGAATTATAATGTGGCATTCCAGGCATCTGTACCAAACCAAGAGGAAAGCTTCCAAATGATTTTTATAATATTGTTTTATAAGTTTATTGGTTGATTACCTAATCACAAGAGACAAAATATTTATTTTCAAACATTTTCGATAGAATCTGTTCACTTAATAAATGAAGTGTCAAACTTATTACATGTTCCACTTTTATGAAATTTATTTCCTGACTCCTGTATCTATCTATCTATCTATCTATCTATCTATCTATCTATCTATCTATCTATCTATCTATCTATCTATCTATCTATCTATCTATCTATCTATCTATCTATCTATCTATCTATCCATCTATCTATCTATCTATCTATCTATCTATCTATCTATCTATCTATCTATCTATCTATCTATCTATCTATCTATCTATCTATCTATCTATCTATCTATCTATCTATCTATCCATCTATCTATCTATCTATCTATCTATCTATCTATCTATCTATCTATCTATCTATCTATCTATCTATCTATCTATCTATCTATCTATCTATCTATCTATCTATCTATCTATCTATCTATCTATCTATCTATCTATCTATCTATCTATCTATCTATCTATCTATCTATCTATCTATCTATCTATCTATCTATCTATCTATCTATCTATCTATCTATCTATCTATCTATCTATCTATCTATCTATCTATCTATCTATCTATCTATCTATCTATCTATCTATCTATCTATCTATCTATCTATCTATCTATCTATCTATCTATCTATCTATCTATCTATCTATCTATCTATCTATCTATCTATCTATCTATCTATCTATCTATCTATCTATCTATCTATCTATCTATCTATCTATCTATCTATCTATCTATCTATCTATCTATCTATCTATCTATCTATCTATCTATCTATCTATCTATCTATCTATCTATCTATCTATCTATCTATCTATCTATCTATCTATCTATCTATCTATCTATCTATCTATCTATCTATCTATCTATCTATCTATCTATCTATCTATCTATCTATCTATCTATCTATCTATCTATCTATCTATCTATCTATCTATCTATCTATCTATCTATCTATCTATCTATCTATCTATCTATCTATCTATCTATCTATCTATCTATCTATCTATCTATCTATCTATCTATCTATCTATCTATCTATCTATCTATCTATCTATCTATCTATCTATCTATCTATCTATCTATCTATCTATCTATCTATCTATCTATCTATCTATCTATCTATCTATCTATCTATCTATCTATCTATCTATCTATCTATCTATCTATCTATCTATCTATCTATCTATCTATCTATCTATCTATCTATCTATCTTTTTTTTTTAGAGAGCAGTAAAAAAAATTTCAGAAAAACCCTGAGTGAGGAAAAATATACAAAAACCCCATTGTCAGGGAACGGGTTTGGGCTGCCATCACCCGACCCGCTAAAAACCACTGCTCTTGCCC
This sequence comes from Topomyia yanbarensis, assembly GCF_030247195.1. NCBI lineage: Eukaryota > Metazoa > Arthropoda > Insecta > Diptera > Culicidae > Topomyia > Topomyia yanbarensis. The sequence continues at coordinate 124,943,575 of NC_080670.1, read as the reverse complement.
AGAACCTGATTCCTCCCCGGCACTACCTTACGGCATTACTTCGGGGAGGGGTTTTTATGTGCATAGCACACACTCTAATTCAACTACTTACTAGTTCGTTTCTTCCGTAGGGTTACAGTCCCACTCCTCTACACACCTCCAATTCTCTACCATCCACACAGACTGGCAAGCTCTGCATGGCAGTCGGAAAGCTGGCTGTGAGTCGAGGCTTAGTACTCCTCCCCTACGAGTACAGTCTGAGCGGCAAACTTCTGACTGTCTGATTCACCGAGCCCTTAAGCTCGCTTGTGCCGGTTAGCATCGCAACTCCCTTCTCGCACCATTCAACGCCGTTTACTCTTTGAGCACCAGACTTGTTCGCGAACTACTCGGTCTAGTCCCCGACGATGGACCTAGCCTACTCCGACGGAGAATTCCCCGGCGAGAGAAGTTCTCCCGAAACCGAGCCAACCAACCAGATGTCGAGGTCAGTTCGGCGATTCCGGTGGAGCAGAGCGTCCGGTTCGCTGATGCCCCGACGACCTGCGACTGGTGGTATTTCGTCGCGGTCTACTCAGTCTAGTCCCCGGCGGTGGATCTAGCTTACGCCGACGGAGAGTTCCCCGGCGAAGGAGGCTCCCCAGGTATCGATTCTTCTTTTGTTTTAGCACCACAATTTCATGAGCCCTTTGGCTTCCTCTCGTTCCGTTTCGCCCGATCTACTCGATCTAGTCCCCGGCGGTGGATCTAGCCTACTCAACGGGCCATACAGTAGGTGCTGAGGTCTATCCGGCGATTCCGGTTGGAGCGTAACTTCCGGTTCACCGGCGCCCCAACGACCCACTGCTAGCTCTGCGACGCGGTCTACTCGGTCCAATCCCCGGCGGTGGATATAGCCTACTCACGAGCTACCCGGAAGTATGTCGAGGTCGGTTCAGCGATTCCGGTGAAGCTTGACGTCCGGTTCCCAGGCGCCCCGACGACCCAACTCGGTGCTACATCACGCACTACTCAACTGGTCCCCGGCGGTGGACCTAGTCTACACAGTTGGAGAGTTCCCCGGCGGCAGAATTTCTCTCGAAACCCGATTTGCGGTTTCTTGTTGGTCTCTACGCCACTTCCTCTGCAACTCGAAGAGTATGCTCGAGACCACTCTGTTGACAGCGTCCCAGGTATGTTCGTCACGGCACATCTCTTCGACGATATTGTCCACTGTCATACCAGGTATACCCCTACGAACTTCTTCGAATCTAAGGCATTCGAAGACCACGTGTTCCGGTGTCTCCTGCACGGTCGCACAACCCGGGCAAAGGGGTGACGAAGCATGTCCAAACCGATGCAAGTACTTCCGGAAGCATCCGTGCCCGGACAAAAACTGCGTCAAATGGAAGTTCACCTCTCCATGCTTCCTATGTACCCAGGCCGATACATTTGGGATGAGTCGGTGGGTCCACCTTCCTTTCTCCGCGTTGTCCCACTCCTGTTGCCATTTAGCCAACGAGTCCGCTCGAACCTGTCTCCTAGCGTTACGTGCATTTCTCCGCTGATAGCATTCCACGTCCTCCACCAGGGTAATGCAGATGGGGATCATCCCGGCGATAACGCATACTGCCTCCGACGATATTGTTCTGTAGGCACTCGCGACTCGTACGGTCATCAGTCGGAATGTCCTGTTTAGCTTTTCACGGTTCCGCTTGGTTTTCAGCGCAGCACTCCAGGCAGGAACCCCATATCGGAGTATCGATGATGAAACAGTAGATAGCAGACGTCTCGTGCTGCTTCTCGGACCGCCGACGTTTGGCATGATTCTCGCTATTGCGTTCGTTGCCTTCGCCGACTTTTCACAGGCGTAATCAACGTGGTTGTTGAAGCCCAACTGGTCGTCGATTATAACTCCCAATTGCTTCAATGCACGTTTCGATGCAATCACGTGCCCTCCGACGTCGATCTGCATCCGTTGGACCGATCTGCAGTTACTGACCAACAACACCTCCGTCTTGTGGTGAGCTATTTGCAGCTTGACCCCGTTCATCCAGCTCTCGATCGCGTCTATTGTCTCCGTCACCGACACCTCCACTTCATCAAGTGTCTCACCCATCACCGTTAGTGACACGTCGTCCGCGAAACCTACGATTTTCACTTTCCTAGGCAGCTGCAGCGTTAAGACCCCATCGTACATCCCGTTCCAAAGGGTTGGACCGAGAATGGAGCCCTGAGGAACGCCCGCTGTGACACGCAATGACTTCTGTCCTTCGCTCGTCTCGTACAGTAGCACTCTGCTCTGAAAGTAGCTCTTCAGGATCTGGCACAGATAGTCGGGAACCCTCATTCTATGCAGCGCTGCAGCGATGGCTTCCCAGCTGGCACTGTTGAACGCGTTCTTCACATCTATCGTGACCACAGCGCAGTATCGATCTCCTCTTCGCTTCTGTTTAGATGACTTCTCGGCACTCTCGAGCACTATCCGAATTGCATCCACTGTCGATGCTCCTTTGCGGAAACCAAACTGCATCTTGGACAGTCCGCGCTCACCTTCCGTGAATTTCGTCAACCTGTTAAGAATGATCCTTTCCAGGAGTTTTCCGAGTGTATCCAGCAGGCATATGGGTCTGTACGATGTCGGGTCGCCAGGTGGCTTCCCTGGCTTCGGCAGCAACACCAGCTTCTGGACCTTCCACATTTCGGGGAAGTTGCCTTCATTTAGGCACTTCTGCATCACTATCCTGAACATGTCCGGATATGCCAGGATCGCAGCTTTCAGTACCACGTTTGGTATTCCATCCGGACCAGGGGCTTTCTATGGTTTTAGGCGCTTCGATGCTTCTACTAGCTCGTCGTTAGTCACTTGCCGATCCATGTTTGTTCCTTCTTCCTCGCCGTGCGGTGACGGTGGCCATATAGTTGGATCGTGCTTCGGGAAAAGACCCTCGACGATAATCTTCAGCTTGCTCGGACATATTTCGGCTGGCGTCGTCGGACCCTTCATTTTCGCCATCACGACTCGGTATGCGTCACCCCAGGGATTGGCGTCTACTTCTCGGCATAGCTCCTTGTGGCACTCTGACTTGCTAAGTCTGATCTCCCGTTTTAGAGCGGCCCTAGCTTCCCGAAACGATGCCTTATGCTCTTCTCTATCTGGTTCCGACCTTGCTCTTTGGGCCCGCCTTCTGGCTCTGAGACAAGCAGCGCGTAACGTACTAAGCGTCTCGTTCCACCAGTAAGCTGGACGCCGTTTGTTGCGTGGTTCCAGTTTTCGCGGCATTGTGGCGTCACAAGCCGCCACAATCCTTCTTGTTAGGTCAACTGCATCCACGTTCTCGGTCCCGCCGTTCGGCCGAAGTGCCTCAACAAAGAGGTCTTTGTTGAAGGCTTTCGTCTTCCACTTTCGTTCGCCGGTCACCCTTCTCTGTACTGCCGCGGGGTTCCGTTGGTCGATACGGTAGCGAATCTCCTGGTGGTCACTATGAGTATACTTTTCGCATACTCTCCAATCCATGTTCGCCATCAATGAGGGACTACAGAATGTGACGTCTATGATAGACTCCCTCCCGTCTCTTCGAAATGTGCTAACAGAGCCTTCATTGCACAATCGTACGTCTAGCTTTGCTAGAGCTTCCTGCAGGATACACCCTCTTGTGTTGGTTACTCTACTGCCCAATTCCACAGCCCAGGCGTTAAAGTCACCACCAATGACTACCGGCTTCCGATCGATCAACTGCTCGGTTAACTGCTCCAGCATTTGGCTGAACTGCTCTACTGTCCACCTTGGGGGAGCGTAACAGCTACATACGAAGATGCCGTTGATTTTGGCTATCACGAAACCCTCATAGGAACGTTCTACCACTTCTTGGATAGGGAATCTTCCCATTACTTGTATCGCTGCGGTTCCTGATCTACCCGCCACCCAGTTACCGTTATTAAGGGGGACTTGATAAGGCTCTGCGATCAAAGCGACATCGCACATAGTTTCTGTCGTAGACTGCCACAACAGTTGCTGTGCGGTATCACAGTGATTCAGGTTTATCTGGGTCATCTCCATCACCGTTGGCCTGCAGTCGCCTTCTTGTAGGCTGGGCATTTAAAGCCACCCGTCTGATGGTCGTTTTCTTCCGCTGGGGTGCAAAGCAAGCACTTCGGCCTCTGCGTGCAGTCTCTCGCAAGATGGCCCGTCTCTCCGCATTTCCAGCACATCCCGGATCTGTCCGGGCCTTTGCAAGCCCCTGCTAAATATCCAAAGCCTAAACATTTGAAGCATTTCTCTGCTTGTTTGTTTACTCGTGGGGCGGCTCTCAGTAGGCATCTCGACCATCCAACTGTAACCTTACCTACCTCCAGTGCCTTGTCTGCAGCGGTTACCGGTAAACGAATCATCGCTGTCTGCGTTCCTCCGTATCCTTTCCTTAACCGGATCGCCATGTGCACCTCGCCCAGTTTGCACTGCTGCTTCATAGCACCTCTCAGCTCGTCTTCCGTCGTTATTTCGTCGAGGTCCTTGCACACAATTACCATCTCCGGGCTTAAGGCTTTAACTTCTGACTTTCCACCCATTGATTTAGTTATAGTCTCCTGCAAGGCAGAGCTACTAGTCGTAGTATTCTTCTTAAGCTCGAGGAGCATCTCATTTTTTTGGGTACGCCTGCCTCTTAACACGTTTTCCCTCAAATCTTTCAGCTCCGGGTCCTCTCTGACCTTTTTGAGTAGTGCTGCGTACGTAGTCTCGTCATTTGCTTTGACGAGCACGGCTTCTCCCTTAGGCGCCTTCTGACGAGCCGAGGGTTCTGATTTCCTCTTCTGCTCCCCTTTTCGCTCCTCCTTCTTTTTTTGCTGTTTCCCGCGTTTCTCCTTCCGACCTACAACGGTGCTCCAGCTTTCACCATGTAAGGTGGCGTCCTTTTCTTCGGCAGCAACAGCATCCTCGAGCGTCTGCCTCTTTGACCCGCCTGGTCTTTCTTCTCCTGGCGAGGATCTTGTCCTCTTTGGAGTTATGGGAACTGGCGTGTTCTGCCTCTCCTTACCCTGTTTCGGAGGGGCTAGGAGGATAGTGGCCTTAGCCGACGCGGATGCTCGCTCAGCTGAATCTGCCCTCTGCGTTGCCGTATCGTACTCTTTTACGGCAGACAGTAGCGCCTTCCGGATTTTGATGACCATCTCCTTAATGTCTTTGTGGACATTGTTTCTCATGTCCACGAACTTGTGGAGCTCCTCCACCAAGTGCCTCGCTACCACTACCTTTGGCGTTTGTGGGGTGTAGCTCATTCCGCTCTGCTCCGGCTGTTTTTGTTGCTGCTGTTGCTGTTGCTTCGGCTTCCCCTCCTCCTGCTCTTGCTGGGTGACTTCAGCTTCTATTGGTGGTGGTGACCTCACCAACCCACCTCTGGCAAACGGATTTGCCGTGCCTGCTCCATTTATATCGGTTGCTTGTTGTTTCTCCATTTTATTTTATTGGGTCCCAACTCCGGGCCGCTATCTCCACTCGCTGCACATAGTCGCCTCTCGCGATCCCATGATTATCTATGCTGCTGAAAAGCAGCAGTGAGGTCATGCAAGAGTTGACACCATCCCTCATGGGGAGTAGTGTTCAGAGCCGGATCGGCGTAAATCGGGAATGCTTCAACCGAACCTAGTACCACCAACCAAATGATGGCGAGTTTCGAGCGTACCCGGAGACCTGCCAGGGTTTTGTTGGAACGGGGGCAGCCATGCTGTTAGCCCACTCGCCATTTCAAGTCGGTATCATCCTTCCTTACTCAGGGAGTAGAACAGCACGCCTGTCAGCCCTAAGTCGCCATCCTTTTCGTCATCCGTGTCCTGTCCGTTGCCGTTCGCCATGGCCAGTATACCATAATCAAGATGTTACTGGCGTCGATCCTGATGTGCCGGTTGGCACTCCGGTTGGGCTAGAGTGCTTTTATTGCACAGATCTTAGATTATTGGAATCTTAGGATCTTTGCAGAAGCGGCACAGACTCGCTTCGTCGGAGTTGCTTTCGGAGTTATGGCTTTTTTTAGAGGTTTAGAAGAGCCCAATCTTAGCCCCACCATATCCTAGCAAAACTGCCCAACTCGCAGTAGGGCTGTGGGGGCGGGGGGGGGGGGTTCGTTAGGCCCCTAGACTCCTGTCCTTCCTGTCCCTGCTGCCCCCCATATCTATCTATCTATCAATCTATCTATCTATCTATCTATCTATCTATCTATCTATCTATCTATCTATCTATCTATCTATCTATCTATCTATCTATCTATCTATCTATCTATCTATCTATCTATCTATCTATCTATCTATCTATCTATCTATCTATCTATCTATCTATCTATCTATCTATCTATCTATCTTTTTTTTTTTTTTTTTTTTTTTGAGAGCAGTAAAAAAATTTTCAGAAAAACCCTGAGTGAGGAAAAATGTACAAAAACCCCATTGTCAGGGAACGGGTTTGGGCTGCCATCACCCGACCCGCTAAAAACCACTGCTCTTGCCCAGAACCTGATTCCTCCCCGGCACTACCTTACGGCATTACTTCGGGGAGGGGTTTTTATGTGCATAGCACGCACTCTAATTCAACTACTTCCTAGTTCGTTTCTTCCGTAGGGTTACAGCCCCACTCCTCTACACACCACCAATTCTCTACCATCCACACAGACTGGCAAGCTCTGCATGGCAGTCGGAAAGCTGGCTGTGAGTCGAGGCTTAGTACTCCTCCCCTACGAGTACAGTCTGAGCGGCAAACTTCTGACTGTCTAATTCACTGAGCCCTGCGGCTCGCTTGTGCCGGTTAGCACCGCAACTCCCTTCTCGCACCATTCAACGCCGTTTACTCTTTGAGCACCAGACTTGTTCGCGAACTACTCGGTCTAGTCCCCGACGATGGACCTAGCCTACTCCGACGGAGAATTCCCCGGCGAGAGAAGTTCTCCCGAAACCGAGCCAACCAACCAGATGTCGAGGTCAGTTCGGCGATTCCGGTGGAGCAGAGCGTCCGGTTCGCTGGTGCCCCGACGACCTGCGACTGGTGGTATTTCGTCGCGGTCTACTCAGTCTAGTCCCCGGCGGTGGATCTAGCTTACGCCGACGGAGAGTTCCCCGGCGAAGGAGGCTCCCCCGGTACCGATTCTTCTTTTGTTTTAGCACCACAATTTCATGAGCTCTTTGGCTTCCTCTCGTTCCGTTTCGCCCGATCTACTCGATCTAGTCCCCGGCGGTGGATCTAGCCTACTCAACGGGCCATACAGTAGGTGCTGAGGTCTATCCGGCGATTCCGGTTGGAGCGTAACTTCCGGTTCACCGGCGCCCCAACGACCACTGCTAGCTCTGCGACGCGGTCTACTCGGTCCAATCCCCGGCGGTGGATATAGCCTACTCACGAGCTACCCGGAAGGATGTCGAGGTCGGTTCAGCGATTCCGGTGAAGCTTGACGTCCGGTTCCCAGGCGCCCCGACGACCCAACTCGGTGCTACATCACGCACTACTCAACTGGTCCCCTCTTTGACCTAGTCTACACAGTTGGAGAGTTCCCCGGCGGCGGAATTTCTCTCGAAACCCGATTTGCGGTTTCTTGTTGGTCTCTACGCCACTTCCTCTGCAACTCGGAGGGTATGCTCGAGACCACTCTGTTGACAGCGTCCCAGGTATGTTCGTCACGGCACATCTCTTCGACGATATTGTCCGCTGTCATACCAGGTATACCCCTACGAACTTCTTCGAATCTAGGGCATTCGAAGACCACGTGTTCCGGTGTCTCCTGCACGGTCGCACAACCCGGGCAAAGGGGTGACGAAGCATGTCCAAACCGATGCAAGTACTTCCGGAAGCATCCGTGCCCGGACAAAAACTGCGTCAAATGGAAGTTCACCTCTCCATGCTTCCTATGTACCCAGGCCGATACATTTGGGATGAGTCGGTGGGTCCACCTTCCTTTCTCCGCGTTGTCCCACTCCTGTTGCCATTTAGCCAACGAGTCCGCTCGAACCTGTCTCCTAGCGTTACGTGCATTTCTCCGCTGATAGCATTCCACGTCCTCCGCCAGGGTAATGCAGATGGGGATCATCCCGGCGATAACGCATACTGCCTCCGACGATATTGTTCTGTAGGCACTCGCGACTCGTACGGCCATCAGTCGGAATGTCCTGTTTAGCTTTTCACGGTTCCGCTTGGTTTTCAGCGCAGCACTCCAGGCAGGAACCCCATATCGGAGTATCGATGACGAAACAGTAGATAGCAGACGTCTCGTGCTGCTTCTCGGACCGCCGACGTTTGGCATGATTCTCGCTATTGCGTTCGTTGCCTTCGCCGACTTTCCACAGGCGTAATCAACGTGGTTGTTGAAGCTCAACCGGTCGTCGATTATAACTCCCAATTGCTTCAATGCACGTTTCGATGCAATCACGTGCCCTCCGACGTCGATCTGCATCCGTTGGACCGATCTGCAGTTACTGACCAACAACACCTCCGTCTTGTGGTGAGCTATTTGCAGCTTAACCCCGTTCATCCAGCTCTCGATCGCGTCTATTGTCTCTGTCACCGACACCTCCACTTCTTCAAGTGTCTCACCCATCACCGTTAGTGACACGTCGTCCGCGAAACCTACGATTTTCACTTTCCTAGGCAGCTGCAGCGTTAACACCCCATCGTACATCCCGTTCCAAAGGGTTGGACCGAGAATGGAGCCCTGAGGAACGCCCGCTGTGACACGCAATGACTTCTGTCCTTCGCTCGTCTCGTACAGTAGCACTCTGCTCTGAAAGTAGCTCTTCAGGATCTGGCACAGATAGTCGGGAACCCTCATTCTATGCAGCGCTGCAGCGATGGCTTCCCAGCTGGCACTGTTGAACGCGTTCTTCACATCTATCGTGACCACAGCGCAGTATCGATCTCCTCTTCGCTTCTGTTTAGATGACTTCTCGGCACTCTCGAGCACTATCCGAATTGCATCCACTGTCGATGCTCCTTTGCGGAAACCAAACTGCATCTTGGACAGTCCGCGCTCACCTTCCGTGAATTTCGTCAACCTGTTAAGAATGATCCTTTCCAGGAGTTTTCCGAGTGTATCCAGCAGGCATATGGGTCTGTACGAGGTCGGGTCGCCAGGTGGCTTCCCTGGCTTCGGCAGCAACACCAGCTTCTGGACCTTCCACATTTCGGGGAAGTTGCCTTCATTTAGGCACTTCTGCATCACTATCCTGAACATGTCCGGATATGCCAGGATCGCAGCTTTCAGTACCACGTTTGGTATTCCATCCGGACCAGGGGCTTTCTTTGGTTTTAGGCGCTTCGATGCTTCTACTAGCTCGTCGTTAGTCACTTGCCGATCCATGTTTGTTCCTTCTTCCTCGCCGTGCGGTGACGGTGGCCATATAGTTGGATCGTGCTTCGGGAAAAGACCCTCGACGATTATCTTCAGCTTGCTCGGACACATTTCGACTGGCGTCGTTGGACCCTTCATTTTCGCCATCACGACTCGGTATGCGTCACCCCAGGGATTGGCGTCTACTTCTCGGCATAGCTCCTTGTGGCACTCTGACTTGCTAAGTCTGATCTCCCGTTTTAGAGCGGCCCTAGCTTCCCGAAACGATGCCTTATGCTCTTCTCTATCTGGTTCCGACCTTGCTCTTTGGGCCCGCCTTCTGGCTCTGAGACAAGCAGCGCGTAACGTACTAAGCGTCTCGTTCCACCAGTAAGCTGGACGCCGTTTGTTGCGTGGTTCCAGTTTTCGCGGCATTGTGGCGTCACAAGCCGCCACAATCCTTCTTGTTAGGTCAGCCGCATCCACGTTCTCGGTCCCGCCGTTCGGCCGAAGTGCCTCAACAAAGAGGTCTTTGTTGAAGGCTTTCGTCTTCCACTTTCGTTCGCCGGTCACCCTTCTCTGTACTGCCGCGGGGTTCCGTTGGCCGATACGGTAGCGAATCTCCTGGTGGTCACTATGCGTATACGTTTCGCATACTCTCCAATTCATGTTCGCCGTCAATGAGGGACTACAGAATGTGACGTCTATGATGGACTCCCTCCCGTCTCTCCGAAATGTACTAACAGAGCCTTCATTGCACAATCGTACGTCTAACTTCGCTAGAGCTTCCTGCAGGATACACCCTCTTGTGTTGGTTACTCTACTGCCCCATTCCACAGCCCAGGCGTTGAAGTCACCACCAATGACTACCGGCTTCCGATCGATCAACTGCTCGGTTAACTGCTCCAGCATTAGGCTGAACTGCTCTACTGTCCACCTTGGGGGAGCGTAACATCTACATACGAAGATGCCGTTGATTTTGGCTATCACGAAACCCTCATAGGAACGTTCTACCACTTCTTGGATAGGGAATCTTCCCATTACTTGTATCGCTGCGGTTCCTGATCTATCCGCCACCCAGTTACCGTTATTAGGGGGGACTTGATAAGGCTCTGCGATCAAAGCGACATCGCACATAGTTTCTGTCGTAGACTGCCACAACAGTTGCTGTGCGGTATCACAGTGATTCAGGTTTATCTGGGTCATCTCCATCACCGTTGGCCTGCAGTCGCCTTCTTGTACGCTGGGCATTTAAAGCCACCCGTCTGATGGTCGTTCCCTTCCGCTGGGGTGCAAAGCAAGCACTTCGGCCTCTGCGTGCAGTCTCTCGCAAGATGGCCCGTCTCTCCGCATTTCCAGCACATCCCGGATCTGTCCGGGCCTTTGCAAGCCCCTGCTAAATATCCAAAGCCTAAACATTTGAAGCATTTCTCTGCTTGTTTGTTTACTCGTGGGGCGGCTCTCAGTAGGCATCTCGACCATCCAACTGTAACCTTACCTACCTCCAGTGCCTTGTCTGCAGCGGTTACCGGTAAACGAATCATCGCTGTCTGCGTTCCTCCGTATCCTTTCCTTAACCGGATCGCCATGTGCACCTCGCCCAGTTTGCACTGCTGCTTCATAGCACCTCTCAGCTCGTCTTCCGTCGTTATTTCGTCGAGGTCCTTGCACACAATTACCATCTCCGGGCTTAAGGCTTTAACTTCTGACTTTCCACCCATTGATTTAGTTATAGTCTCCTGCAAGGCAGAGCTACTAGTCGTAGTATTCTTCTTAAGCTCGAGGAGCATCTCATTTTTTTGGGTACGCCTGCCTCTTAACACGTTTTCCCTCAAATCTTTCAGCTCCGGGTCCTCTCTGACCTTTTTGAGTAGTGCTGCGTACGTAGTCTCGTCATTTGCTTTGACGAGCACGGCTTCTCCCTTAGGCGCCTTCTGACGAGCCGAGGGTTCTGATTTCCTCTTCTGCTCCCCTTTTCGCTCCTCCTTCTTTTTTTGCTGTTTCCCGCGTTTCTCCTTCCGACCTACAACGGTGCTCCAGCTTTCACCATGTAAGGTGGCGTCCTTTTCTTCGGCAGCAACAGCATCCTCGAGCGTCTGCCTCTTTGACCCGCCTGGTCTTTCTTCTCCTGGCGAGGATCTTGTCCTCTTTGGAGTTATGGGAACTGGCGTGTTCTGCCTCTCCTTACCCTGTTTCGGAGGGGCTAGGAGGATAGTGGCCTTAGCCGACGCGGATGCTCGCTCAGCTGAATCTGCCCTCTGCGTTGCCGTATCGTACTCTTTTACGGCAGACAGTAGCGCCTTCCGGATTTTGATGACCATCTCCTTAATGTCTTTGTGGACATTGTTTCTCATGTCCACGAACTTGTGGAGCTCCTCCACCAAGTGCCTCGCTACCACTACCTTTGGCGTTTGTGGAGTGTAGCTCATTCCGCTCTGCTCCGGCTGTTTTTGTTGCTGCTGTTGCTGTTGCTTCGGCTTCCCCTCCTCCTGCTCTTGCTGGGTGACTTCAGCTTCTATTGGTGGTGGTGACCTCACCAACCCACCTCTGGCAAACGGATTTGCCGTGCCTGCTCCATTTATATCGGTTGCTTGTTGTTTCTCCATTTTATTTTATTGGGTCCCAACTCCGGGCCGCTATCTCCACTCGCTGCACATAGTCGCCTCTCGCGATCCCATGATTATCTATGCTGCTGAAAAGCAGCAGTGAGGTCATGCAAGAGTTGACACCATCCCTCATGGGGAGTAGTGTTCAGAGCCGGATCGGCGTAAATCGGGAATGCTTCAACCGAACCTAGTACCACCAACCAAATGATGGCGAGTTTCGAGCGTACCCGGAGACCTGCCAGGGTTTTGTTGGAACGGGGGCAGCCATGCTGTTAGCCCACTCGCCATTTCAAGTCGGTATCATCCTTCCTTACTCAGGGAGTAGAACAGCACGCCTGTCAGCCCTAAGTCGCCATCCTTTTCGTCATCCGTGTCCTGTCCGTTGCCGTTCGCCATGGCCAGTATACCATAATCAAGATGTTACTGGCGTCGATCCTGATGTGCCGGTTGGCACTCCGGTTGGGCTAGAGTGCTTTTATTGCACAGATCTTAGATTATTGGAATCTTAGGATCTTTGCAGAAGCGGCACAGACTCGCTTCGTCGGAGTTGCTTTCGGAGTTATGGCTTTTTTTAGAGGTTTAGAAGAGCCCAATCTTAGCCCCACCATATCCTAGCAAAACTGCCCAACTCGCAGTAGGGGCGGGGGGGGGGGGTTCGTTAGGCCCCTAGACTCCTGTCCTTCCTGTCCCTGCTGCCCCCCATATCTATCTATCTATCAATCTATCTATCTATCTATCTATCTATCTATCTATCTATCTATCTATCTATCTATCTATCTATCTATCTATCTATCTATCTATCTATCTATCTATCTATCTATCTATCTATCTATCTATCTATCTATCTATCTATCTATCTATCTATCTATCTATCTATCTATCTATCTATCTATCTTTTTTTTTTTTTTTTTTTTTTTTGAGAGCAGTAAAAAAATTTTCAGAAAAACCCTGAGTGAGGAAAAATGTACAAAAACCCCATTGTCAGGGAACGGGTTTGGGCTGCCATCACCCGACCCGCTAAAAACCACTGCTCTTGCCCAGAACCTGATTCCTCCCCGGCACTACCTTACGGCATTACTTCGGGGAGGGGTTTTTATGTGCATAGCACGCACTCTAATTCAACTACTTCCTAGTTCGTTTCTTCCGTAGGGTTACATCCCCACTCCTCTACACACCACCAATTCTCTACCATCCACACAGACTGGCAAGCTCTGCATGGCAGTCGGAAAGCTGGTTGTGAGTCGAGGCTTAGTACTCCTCCCCTACGAGTACAGTCTGAGCGGCAAACTTCTGACTGTCTAATTCACTGAGCCCTGCGGCTCGCTTGTGCCGGTTAGCACCGCAACTCCCTTCTCGCACCATTCAACGCCGTTTACTCTTTGAGCACCAGACTTGTTCGCGAACTACTCGGTCTAGTCCCCGACGATGGACCTAGCCTACTCCGACGGAGAATTCCCCGGCGAGAGAAGTTCTCCCGAAACCGAGCCAACCAACCAGATGTCGAGGTCAGTTCGGCGATTCCGGTGGAGCAGAGCGTCCGGTTCGCTGGTGCCCCGACGACCTGCGACTGGTGGTATTTCGTCGCGGTCTACTCAGTCTAGTCCCCGGCGGTGGATCTAGCTTACGCCGACGGAGAGTTCCCCGGCGAAGGAGGCTCCCCCGGTACCGATTCTTCTTTTGTTTTAGCACCACAATTTCATGAGCTCTTTGGCTTCCTCTCGTTCCGTTTCGCCCGATCTACTCGATCTAGTCCCCGGCGGTGGATCTAGCCTACTCAACGGGCCATACAGTAGGTGCTGAGGTCTATCCGGCGATTCCGGTTGGAGCGTAACTTCCGGTTCACCGGCGCCCCAACGACCCACTGCTAGCTCTGCGACGCGGTCTACTCGGTCCAATCCCCGGCGGTGGATATAGCCTACTCACGAGCTACCCGGAAGGATGTCGAGGTCGGTTCAGCGATTCCGGTGAAGCTTGACGTCCGGTTCCCAGGCGCCCCGACGACCCAACTCGGTGCTACATCACGCACTACTCAACTGGTCCCCTCTTTGACCTAGTCTACACAGTTGGAGAGTTCCCCGGCGGCGGAATTTCTCTCGAAACCCGATTTGCGGTTTCTTGTTGGTCTCTACGCCACTTCCTCTGCAACTCGGAGGGTATGCTCGAGACCACTCTGTTGACAGCGTCCCAGGTATGTTCGTCACGGCACATCTCTTCGACGATATTGTCCGCTGTCATACCAGGTATACCCCTACGAACTTCTTCGAATCTAGGGCATTCGAAGACCACGTGTTCCGGTGTCTCCTGCACGGTCGCACAACCCGGGCAAAGGGGTGACGAAGCATGTCCAAACCGATGCAAGTACTTCCGGAAGCATCCGTGCCCGGACAAAAACTGCGTCAAATGGAAGTTCACCTCTCCATGCTTCCTATGTACCCAGGCCGATACATTTGGGATGAGTCGGTGGGTCCACCTTCCTTTCTCCGCGTTGTCCCACTCCTGTTGCCATTTAGCCAACGAGTCCGCTCGAACCTGTCTCCTAGCGTTACGTGCATTTCTCCGCTGATAGCATTCCACGTCCTCCGCCAGGGTAATGCAGATGGGGATCATCACGGCGATAACGCACACTGCCTCCGACGATATTGTTCTGTAGGCACTCGCGACTCGTACGGCCATCAGTCGGAATGTCCTGTTTAGCTTTTCACGGTTCCGCTTGGTTTTCAGCGCAGCACTCCAGGCAGGAACCCCATATCGGAGTATCGATGACGAAACAGTAGATAGCAGACGTCTCGTGCTGCTTCTCGGACCGCCGACGTTTGGCATGATTCTCGCTATTGCGTTCGTTGCCTTCGCCGACTTTCCACAGGCGTAATCAACGTGGTTGTTGAAGCTCAACCGGTCGTCGATTATAACTCCCAATTGCTTCAATGCACGTTTCGATGCAATCACGTGCCCTCCGACGTCGATCTGCATCCGTTGGACCGATCTGCAGTTACTGACCAACAACACCTCCGTCTTGTGGTGAGCTATTTGCAGCTTAACCCCGTTCATCCAGCTCTCGATCGCGTCTATTGTCTCCGTCACCGACACCTCCACTTCTTCAAGTGTCTCACCCATCACCGTTAGTGACACGTCGTCCGCGAAACCTACGATTTTCACTTTCCTAGGCAGCTGCAGCGTTAACACCCCATCGTACATCCCGTTCCAAAGGGTTGGACCGAGAATGGAGCCCTAAGGAACGCCCGCTGTGACACGCAATGACTTCTGTCCTTCGCTCGTCTCGTACAGTAGCACTCTGCTCTGAAAGTAGCTCTTCAGGATCTGGCACAGATAGTCGGGAACCCTCATTCTATGCAGCGCTGCAGCGATGGCTTCCCAGCTGGCACTGTTGAACGCGTTCTTCACATCTATCGTGACCACAGCGCAGTATCGATCTCCTCTTCGCTTCTGTTTAGATGACTTCTCGGCACTCTCGAGCACTATCCGAATTGCATCCACTGTCGATGCTCCTTTGCGGAAACCAAACTGCATCTTGGACAGTCCGCGCTCACCTTCCGTGAATTTCGTCAACCTGTTAAGAATGATCCTTTCCAGGAGTTTTCCGAGTGTATCCAGCAGGCATATGGGTCTGTACGAGGTCGGGTCGCCAGGTGGCTTCCCTGGCTTCGGCAGCAACACCAGCTTCTGGACCTTCCACATTTCGGGGAAGTTGCCTTCATTTAGGCACTTCTGCATCACTATCCTGAACATGTCCGGATATGCCAGGATCGCAGCTTTCAGTACCACGTTTGGTATTCCATCCGGACCAGGGGCTTTCTTTGGTTTTAGGCGCTTCGATGCTTCTACTAGCTCGTCGTTAGTCACTTGCCGATCCATGTTTGTTCCTTCTTCCTCGCCGTGCGGTGACGGTGGCCATATAGTTGGATCGTGCTTCGGGAAAAGACCCTCGACGATTATCTTCAGCTTGCTCGGACACATTTCGACTGGCGTCGTTGGACCCTTCATTTTCGCCATCACGACTCGGTATGCGTCACCCCAGGAATTGGCGTCTACTTCTCGGCATAGCTCCTTGTGGCACTCTGACTTGCTAAGTCTGATCTCCCGTTTTAGAGCGGCCCTAGCTTCCCGAAACGATGCCTTATGCTCTTCTCTATCTGGTTCCGACCTTGCTCTTTGGGCCCGCCTTCTGGCTCTGAGACAAGCAGCGCGTAACGTACTAAGCGTCTCGTTCCACCAGTAAGCTGGACGCCGTTTGTTGCGTGGTTCCAGTTTTCGCGGCATTGTGGCGTCACAAGCCGCCACAATCCTTCTTGTTAGGTCAGCCGCATCCACGTTCTCGGTCCCGCCGTTCGGCCGAAGTGCCTCAACAAAGAGGTCTTTGTTGAAGGCTTTCGTCTTCCACTTTCGTTCGCCGGTCACCCTTCTCTGTACTGCCGCGGGGTTCCGTTGGCCGATACGGTAGCGAATCTCCTGGTGGTCACTATGCGTATACGTTTCGCATACTCTCCAATTCATGTTCGCCGTCAATGAGGGACTACAGAATGTGACGTCTATGATGGACTCCCTCCCGTCTCTCCGAAATGTACTAACAGAGCCTTCATTGCACAATCGTACGTCTAACTTCGCTAGAGCTTCCTGCAGGATACACCCTCTTGTGTTGGTTACTCTACTGCCCCATTCCACAGCCCAGGCGTTGAAGTCACCACCAATGACTACCGGCTTCCGATCGATCAACTGCTCGGTTAACTGCTCCAGCATTAGGCTGAACTGCTCTACTGTCCACCTTGGGGGAGCGTAACAGCTACATACGAAGATGCCGTTGATTTTGGCTATCACGAAACCCTCATAGGAACGTTCTACCACTTCTTGGATAGGGAATCTTCCCATTACTTGTATCGCTGCGGTTCCTGATCTATCCGCCACCCAGTTACCGTTATTAGGGGGGACTTGATAAGGCTCTGCGATCAAAGCGACATCGCACATAGTTTCTGTCGTAGACTGCCACAACAGTTGCTGTGCGGTATCACAGTGATTCAGGTTTATCTGGGTCATCTCCATCACCGTTGGCCTGCAGTCGCCTTCTTGTACGCTGGGCATTTAAAGCCACCCGTCTGATGGTCGTTCCCTTCCGCTGGGGTGCAAAGCAAGCACTTCGGCCTCTGCGTGCAGTCTCTCGCAAGATGGCCCGTCTCTCCGCATTTCCAGCACATCCCGGATCTGTCCGGGCCTTTGCAAGCCCCTGCTAAATGTCCAAAGCCTAAACATTTGAAGCATTTCTCTGCTTGTTTGTTTACTCGTGGGGCGGCTCTCAGTAGGCATCTCGACCATCCAACTGTAACCTTACCTACCTCCAGTGCCTTGTCTGCAGCGGTTACCGGTAAACGTATCATCGCTATCTGCGTTCCTCCGTATCCCTTCCTTAACCGGATCGTCATGTGCACCTCGCCCAGTTTGCACTGCTGCTTCATAGCACCTCTCAGCTCGTCTTCCGTCGTTATTTCG
>NC_080670.1:124916213-124921213 GCF_030247195.1 Topomyia yanbarensis | reverse complement strand
GCACCAGACTTGTTCGCGAACTACTCGGTCTAGTCCCCGACGATGGACCTAGCCTACTCCGACGGAGAATTCCCCGGCGAGAGAAGTTCTCCCGAAACCGAGCCAACCAACCAGATGTCGAGGTCAGTTCGGCGATTCCGGTGGAGCAGAGCGTCCGGTTCGCTGATGCCCCGACGACCTGCGACTGGTGGTATTTCGTCGCGGTCTACTCAGTCTAGTCCCCGGCGGTGGATCTAGCTTACGCCGACGGAGAGTTCCCCGGCGAAGGAGGCTCCCCCGATACCGATTCTTCTTTTGTTTTAGCACCACAATTTCATGAGCTCTTTGGCTTCCTCTCGTTCCGTTTCGCCCGATCTACTCGATCTAGTCCCCGGCGGTGGATCTAGCCTACTCAACGGGCCATACAGTAGGTGCTGAGGTCTATCCGGCGATTCCGGTTGGAGCGTAACTTCCGGTTCACCGGCGCCCCAACGACCCACTGCTAGCTCTGCGACGCGGTCTACTCGGTCCAATCCCCGGCGGTGGATATAGCCTACTCACGAGCTACCCGGAAGTATGTCGAGGTCGGTTCAGCGATTCCGGTGAAGCTTGACGTCCGGTTCCCAGGCGCCCCGACGACCCAACTCGGTGCTACATCACGCACTACTCAACTGGTCCCCGGCGGTGGACCTAGTCTACACAGTTGGAGAGTTCCCCGGCGGCGGAATTTCTCTCGAAACCCGATTTGCGGTTTCTTGTTGGTCTCTACGCCACTTCCTCTGCCACTCGGAGAGTATGCTCGAGACCACTCTGTTGACAGCGTCCCAGGTATGTTCGTCACGGCACATCTCTTCGACGATATTGTCCGCTGTCATACCAGGTATACCCCTACGAACTTCTTCGAATCTAGGGCATTCGAAGACCACGTGTTCCGGTGTCTCCTGCACGGTCGCACAACCCGGGCAAAGGGGTGACGAAGCATGTCCAAACCGATGCAAGTACTTCCGGAAGCATCCGTGCCCGGACAAAAACTGCGTCAAATGGAAGTTCACCTCTCCATGCTTCCTATGTACCCAAGCCGAAACATTTGGGATGAGTCGGTGGGTCCACCTTCCTTTCTCCGCGTTGTCCCACTCCTGTTGCCATTTAGCCAACGAGTCCGCTCGAACCTGTCTCCTAGCGTTACGTGCATTTCTCCGCTGATAGCATTCCACGTCCTCCACCAGGGTAATGCAGATGGGGATCATCCCGGCGATAACGCATACTGCCTCCGACGATATTGTTCTGTAGGCACTCGCGACTCGTACGGCCATCAGTCGGAATGTCCTGTTTAGCTTTTCACGGTTCCGCTTGGTTTTCAGCGCAGCACTCCAGGCAGGAACCCCATATCGGAGTATCGATGATGAAACAGTAGATAGCAGACGTCTCGTGCTGCTTCTCGAGCCGCCGACGTTTGGCATGATTCTCGCTATTGCGTTCGTTGCCTTCGCCGACTTTTCACAGGCGTAATCAACGTGGTTGTTGAAGCTCAACCGGTCGTCGATTATAACTCCCAATTGCTTCAATGCACGTTTCGATGCAATCACGTGCCCTCCGACGTCGATCTGCATCCGTTGGACCGATCTGCAGTTACTGACCAACAACACCTCCGTCTTGTGGTGAGCTATTTGCAGCTTGACCCCGTTCATCCAGCTCTCGATCGCGTCTATTGTCTCCGTCACCGACACCTCCACTTCTTCAAGTGTCTCACCCATCACCGTTAGTGACACGTCGTCCGCGAAACCTACGATTTTCACTTTCCTAGGCAGCTGCAGCGTTAACACCCCATCGTACATCCCGTTCCAAAGGGTTGGACCGAGAATGGAGCCCTAAGGAACGCCCGCTGTGACACGCAATGACTTCTGTCCTTCGCTCGTCTCGTACAGTAGCACTCTGCTCTGAAAGTAGCTCTTCAGGATCTGGCACAGATAGTCGGGAACCCTCATTCTATGCAGCGCTGCAGCGATGGCTTCCCAGCTGGCACTGTTGAACGCGTTCTTCACATCTATCGTGACCACAGCGCAGTATCGATCTCCTCTTCGCTTCTGTTTAGATGACTTCTCGGCACTCTCGAGCACTATCCGAATTGCATCCACTGTCGATGCTCCTTTGCGGAAACCAAACTGCATCTTGGACAGTCCGCGCTCACTTTCCGTGAATTTCGTCAACCTGTTAAGAATGATCCTTTCCAGGAGTTTTCCGAGTGTATCCAGCAGGCATATGGGTCTGTACGAGGTCGGGTCGCCAGGTGGCTTCCCTGGCTTCGGCAGCAACACCAGCTTCTGGACCTTCCACATTTCGGGGAAGTTGCCTTCATTTAGGCACTTCTGCATCACTATCCTGAACATGTCCGGATATGCCAGGATCGCAGCTTTCAGTACCACGTTTGGTATTCCATCCGGACCAGGGGCTTTCTTTGGTTTTAGGCGCTTCGATGCTTCTACTAGCTCGTCGTTAGTCACTTGCCGATCCATGTTTGTTCCTTCTTCCTCGCCGTGCGGTGACGGTGGCCATATAGTTGGATCGTGCTTCGGGAAAAGACCCTCGACGATTATCTTCAGCTTGCTCGGACATATTTCGGCTGGCGTCGTCGGACCCTTCATTTTCGCCATCACGACTCGGCATGCGTCACCCCAGGGATTGGCGTCTACTTCTCGGCATAGCTCCTTGTGGCACTCTGACTTGCTAAGTCTGATCTCCCGTTTTAGAGCGGCCCTAGCTTCCCGAAACGAAGCCTTATGCTCTTCTCTATCTGGTTCCGACCTTGCTCTTTGGGCCCGCCTTCTGGCTCTGAGACAAGCAGCGCGTAACGTACTAAGCGTCTCGTTCCACCAGTAAGCTGGACGCCGTTTGTTGCGTGGTTCCAGTTTTCGCGGCATTGTGGCGTCACAAGCCGCCACAATCCTTCTTGTTAGGTCAACCGCATCCACGTTCTCGGTCCCGCCGTTCGGCCGAAGTGCCTCAACAAAGAGGTCTTTGTTGAAGGCTTTCGTCTTCCACTTTCGTTCGCCGGTCACCCTTCTCTGTGCTGCCGCGGGGTTCCGTTGGCCGATACGGTAGCGAATCTCCTGGTGGTCACTATGCGTATACGTTTCGCATACTCTCCAATCCATGTTCGCCATCAATGAGGGACTACAGAATGTGACGTCTATGATAGACTCCCTCCCGTCTCTTCGAAATGTGCTAACAGAGCCTTCATTGCACAATCGTACGTCTAGCTTTGCTAGAGCTTCCTGCAGGATACACCCTCTTGTGTTGGTTACTCTACTGCCCCATTCCACAGCCCAGGCGTTAAAGTCACCACCAATGACTACCGGCTTCCGATCGATCAACTGCTCGGTTAACTGCTCCAGCATTTGGCTGAACTGCTCTACTGTCCACCTTGGGGGAGTGTAACAGCTACATACGAAGATGCCGTTGATTTTGGCTATCACGAAACCCTCATAGGAACGTTCTACCACTTCTTGGATAGGGAATCTTCCCATTACTTGTATCGCTGCGGTTCCTGATCTACCCGCCACCCAGTTACCGTTATTAGGGGGGACTTGATAAGGCTCTGCGATCAAAGCGACATCGCACATAGTTTCTGTCGTAGACTGCCACAACAGTTGCTGTGCGGTATCACAGTGATTCAGGTTTATCTGGGTCATCTCCATCACCGTTGGCCTGCAGTCGCCTTCTTGTACGCTGGGCATTTAAAGCCACCCGTCTGATGGTCGTTTTCTTCCGCTGGGGTGCAAAGCAAGCACTTCGGCCTCTGCGTGCAGTCTCTCGCAAGATGGCCCGTCTCTCCGCATTTCCAGCACATCCCGGATCTGTCCGGGCCTTTGCAAACTCCTGCTAAATGTCCAAAGCCTAAACATTTGAAGCATTTCTCTGATTGTTTGTTTACTCGTGGGGCGGCTCTCAGTAGGCATCTCGACCATCCAACTGTAACCTTACCTACCTCCAGTGCCTTGTCTGCAGCGGTTACCGGTAAACGAATCATCGCTGTCTGCGTTCCTCCGTATCCTTTCCTTAACCGGATCGCCATGTGCACCTCGCCCAGTTTGCACTGCTGCTTCATAGCACCTCTCAGCTCGTCTTCCGTCGTTATTTCGTCGAGGTCCTTGCACACAATTACCATCTCCGGGCTTAAGGCTTTAACTTCTGACTTTCCACCCATTGATTTAGTTATAGTCTCCTGCAAGGCAGAGCTACTAGTCGTAGTATTCTTCTTAAGCTCGAGGAGCATCTCATTTTTTTGGGTACGCCTGTCTCTTAACACGTTTTCCCTCAAATCTTTCAGCTCCGGGTCCTCTCTGACCTTTTTGAGTAGTGCTGCGTACGTAGTCTCGTCATTTGCTTTGACGAGCACGGCTTCTCCCTTAGGCGCCTTCTGACGAGCCGAGGGTTCTGATTTCCTCTTCTGCTCCCCTTTTCGCTCCTCCTTCTTTTTTTGCTGTTTCCCGCGTTTCTCCTTCCGACCTACAACGGTGCTCCAGCTTTCACCCTGTAAGGTGGCGTCCTTTTCTTCGGCAGCAACAGCATCCTCGAGCGTCTGCCTCTTTGACCCGCCTGGTCTTTCTTCTCCTGGCGAGGATCTTGTCCTCTTTGGAGTTATGGGAAATGGCGTGTTCTCCACTGCCACTTACCCTGTTTCGGAGGGGCTAGGAGGATAGTGGCCTTAGCCGACGCGGATGCTCGCTCAGCTGAATCTGCCCTCTGCGTTGCCGTATCGTACTCTTTTACGGCAGACAGTAGCGCCTTCCGGATTTTGATGACCATCTCCTTAATGTCTTTGTGGACATTGTTTCTCATGTCCACGAACTTGTGGAGCTCCTCCACCAAGTGCCTCGCTACCACTACCTTTGGCGTTTGTGGGGTGTAGCTCATTCCGGTCTGCTCCGGCTGTTTTTGTTGCTGCTGTTGCTGTTGCTTCGGCTTCCCCTCCTCCTGCTCTTGCTGGGTGACTTCAGCTACTATTGGTGGTGGTGACCTCA
>NC_080670.1:124888713-124911213 GCF_030247195.1 Topomyia yanbarensis | reverse complement strand
ACAATTCAACGCCGTTTATTCTTTGAGCACCAGACTTGTTCGCGAACTACTCGGTCTAGTCCCCGACGATGGACCTAGCCTACTCCGACGGAGAATTCCCCGGCGAGAGAAGTTCTCCCGAAACCGAGCCAACCAACCAGATGTCGAGGTCAGTTCGGCGATTCCGGTGGAGCAGAGCGTCCGGTTCGCTGATGCCCCGACGACCTGCGACTGGTGGTATTTCGTCGCGGTCTACTCAGTCTAGTCCCCGGCGGTGGATCTAGCTTACGCCGACGGAGAGTTCCCCGGCGAAGGAGGCTCCCCAGGTATCGATTCTTCTTTTGTTTTAGCACCACAATTTCATGAGCCCTTTGGCTTCCTCTCGTTCCGTTTCGCCCGATCTACTCGATCTAGTCCCCGGCGGTGGATCTAGCCTACTCAACGGGCCATACAGTAGGTGCTGAGGTCTATCCGGCGATTCCGGTTGGAGCGTAACTTCCGGTTCACCGGCGCCCCAACGACCCACTGCTAGCTCTGCGACGCGGTCTACTCGGTCCAATCCCCGGCGGTGGATATAGCCTACTCACGAGCTACCCGGAAGTATGTCGAGGTCGGTTCAGCGATTCCGGTGAAGCTTGACGTCCGGTTCCCAGGCGCCCCGACGACCCAACTCGGTGCTACATCACGCACTACTCAACTGGTCCCCGGCGGTGGACCTAGTCTACACAGTTGGAGAGTTCCCCGGCGGCAGAATTGTCCACTGTCATACCAGGTATACGATATTGTCCACTGTCATACCAGGTATTGTCCGGGTTGCACGGTCGCACAACCCGGGCAAAGGGGTGACGAAGCATGTACAAACCAATGCAAGTACTTCCGGAAGCATCCGTGCCCGGACAAAAACTGCGTCAAATGGAAGTTCACCTCTCCATGCTTCCTATGTACCCAGGCCGATACATTTGGGATGAGTCGGTGGGTCCACCTTCCTTTCTCCGCGTTGTCCCACTCCTGTTGCCATTTAGCCAACGAGTCCGCTCGAACCTGTCTCCTAGCGTTACGTGCATTTCTCCGCTGAGAGCATTCCACGTCCTCCACCAGGGTAATGCAGATGGGGATCATCCCGGCGATAACGCATACTGCCTCCGACGATATTGTTCTGTAGGCACTCGCGACTCGTACGGCCATCAGTCGGAATGTCCTGTTTAGCTTTTCACGGTTCCGCTTGGTTTTCAGCGCAGCACTCCAGGCAGGAACCCCATATCGGAGTATCGATGATGAAACAGTAGATAGCAGACGTCTCGTGCTGCTTCTCGAACCGCCGACGTTTGGCATGATTCTCGCTATTGCGTTCGTTACCTTCGCCGACTTTTCACAGGCGTAATCAACGTGGTTGTTGAAGCTCAACCGGTCGTCGATTATAACTCCCAATTGCTTCAATGCACGTTTCGATGCAATCACGTGCCCTCCGACGTCGATCTGCATCCGTTGGACCGATCTGCAGTTACTGACCAACAACACCTCCGTCTTGTGGTGAGCTATTTGCAGCTTGACCCCGTTCATCCAGCTCTCGATCGCGTCTATTGTCTCCGTCACCGACACCTCCACTTCTTCAAGTGTCTCACCCATCACCGTTAGTGACACGTCGTCCGCGAAACCTACGATTTTCACTTTCCTAGGCAGCTGCAGCGTTAAGACCCCATCGTACATCCCGTTCCAAAGGGTTGGACCGAGAATGGAGCCCTGAGGAACGCCCGCTGTGACACGCAATGACTTCTGTCCTTCGCTCGTCTCGTACAGTAGCACTCTGCTCTGAAAGTAGCTCTTCAGGATCTGGCACAGATAGTCGGGAACCCTCATTCTATGCAGCGCTGCAGCGATGGCTTCCCAGCTGGCACTGTTGAACGCGTTCTTCACATCTATCGTGACCACAGCGCAGTATCGATCTCCTCTTCGCTTCTGTTTAGATGACTTCTCGGGACTCTCGAGCACTATCCGAATTGCATCCACTGTCTATGCTCCTTTGCGGAAACCAAACTGCATCTTGGACAGTCCGCGCTCACCTTCCGTGAATTTCGTCAACCTGTTAAGAATGATCCTTTCCAGGAGTTTTCCGAGTGTATCCAGCAGGCATATGGGTCTGTACGAGGTCGGGTCGCCAGGTGGCTTCCCTGGCTTCGGCAGCAACACCAGCTTCTGGACCTTCCACATTTCGGGGAAGTTGCCTTCATTTAGGCACTTCTGCATCACTATCCTGAACATGTCCGGATATGCCAGGATCGCAGCTTTCAGTACCACGTTTGGTATTCCATCCGGACCAGGGGCTTTCTTTGGTTTTAGGCGCTTCGATGCTTCTACTAGCTCGTCGTTAGTCACTTGCCGATCCATGTTTGTTCCTTCTTCCTCGCCGTGCGGTGACGGTGACCATATAGTTGGATCGTGCTTCGGGAAAAGACCCTCGACGATTATCTTCAGCTTGCTCGGACATATTTCGGCTGGCGTCGTCGGACCCTTCATTTTCGCCATCACGACTCGGTATGCGTCACCCCAGGGATTGGCGTCTACTTCTCGGCATAGCTCCTTGTGGCACTCTGACTTGCTAAGTCTGATCTCCCGTTTTAGAGCGGCCCTAGCTTCCCGAAACGAAGCCTTATGCTCTTCTCTATCTGGTTCCGACCTTGCTCTTTGGGCCCGCCTTCTGGCTCTGAGACAAGCAGCGCGTAACGTACTAAGCGTCTCGTTCCACCAGTAAGCTGGACGCCGTTTGTTGCGTGGTTCCAGTTTTCGCGGCATTGTGGCGTCACAAGCCGCCACAATCCTTCTTGTTAGGTCAACCGCATCCACGTTCTCGGTCCCGCCGTTCGGCCGAAGTGCCTCAACAAAGAGGTCTTTGTTGAAGGCTTTCGTCTTCCACTTTCGTTCGCCGGTCACCCTTCTCTGTACTGCCGCGGGGTTCCGTTGGCCGATACGGTAGCGAATCTCCTGGTGGTCACTATGCGTATACGTTTCGCATACTCTCCAATCCATGTTCGCCATCAAGGAGGGACTACAGAATGTGACGTCTATGATAGACTCCCTCCCGTCTCTTCGAAATGTGCTAACAGAGCCTTCATTGCACAATCGTACGTCTAGCTTTTCTAGAGCTGCCTGCAGGATACACCCTCTTGTGTTGGTTACTCTACTGCCCCATTCCACAGCCCAGGCGTTAAAGTCACCACCAATGACTACCGGCTTCCGATCGATCAACTGCTCGGTTAACTGCTCCAGCATTTGGCTGAACTGCTCTACTGTCCACCTTGGGGGAGCGTAACAGCTACATACGAAGATGCCGTTGATTTTGGCTATCACGAAACCCTCATAGGAACGTTCTACCACTTCTTGGATAGGGAATCTTCCCATTACTTGTATCGCTGCGGTTCCTGATCTACCCGCCACCCAGTTACCGTTATTAGGGGGGACTTGATAAGGCTCTGCGATCAAAGCGACATCGCACATAGTTTCTGTCGTAGACTGCCACAACAGTTGCTGTGCGGTATCACAGTGATTCAGGTTTATCTGGGTCATCTCCATCACCGTTGGCCTGCAGTCGCCTTCTTGTACGCTGGGCATTTAAAGCCACCCGTCTGATGGTCGTTTTCTTCCGCTGGGGTGCAAAGCATGCACTTCGGCCTCTGTGTGCAGTCTCTCGCAAGATGGCCCGTCTCTCCGCATTTCCAGCACATCCCGGATCTGTCCGGGCCTTTGCAAACCCCTGCTAAATGTCCAAAGCCTAAACATTTGAAGCATTTCTCTGCTTGTTTGTTTACTCGTGGGGCGGCTCTCAGTAGGCATCTCGACCATCCAACTGTAACCTTACCTACCTCCAGTGCCTTGTCTGCTGCGGTTACCGGTAAACGAATCATCGCTGTCTGCGTTCCTCCGTATCCTTTCCTTAACCGGATCGCCATGTGCACCTCGCCCAGTTTGCACTGCTGCTTCATAGCACCTCTCAGCTCGTCTTCCGTCGTTATTTCGTCGAGGTCCTTGCACACAATTACCAT
This sequence comes from Topomyia yanbarensis, assembly GCF_030247195.1. NCBI lineage: Eukaryota > Metazoa > Arthropoda > Insecta > Diptera > Culicidae > Topomyia > Topomyia yanbarensis. Next base: position 124,907,197 of record NC_080670.1, on the reverse strand, counting down.
CTCCGGGCTTAAGGCTTTAACTTCTGACTTTCCACCCATTGATTTAGTTATAGTCTCCTGCAAGGCAGAGCTACTAGTCGTAGTATTCTTCTTAAGCTCGAGGAGCATCTCATTTTTTTGGGTACGCCTGCCTCTTAACACGTTTTCCCTCAAATCCTTCAGCTCCGGGTCCTCTCTGACCTTTTTGAGTAGTGCTGCGTACGTAGTCTCGTCATTTGCTTTGACGAGCACGGCTTCTCCCTTAGGCGCCTTCTGACGAGCCGAGGGTTCTGATTTCCTCTTCTGCTCCCCTTTTCGCTCCTCCTTCTTTTTTTGCTGTTTCCCGCGTTTCTCCTTCCGACCTACAACGGTGCTCCAGCTTTCACCCTGTAAGGTGGCGTCCTTTTCTTCGGCAGCAACAGCATCCTCGAGCGTCTGCCTCTTTGACCCGCCTGGTCTTTCTTCTCCTGGCGAGGATCTTGTCCTCTTTGGAGTTATGGGAAATGGCGTGTTCTCCACTGCCACTTACCCTGTTTCGGAGGGGCTAGGAGGATAGTGGCCTTAGCCGACGCGGATGCTCGCTCAGCTGAATCTGCCCTCTGCGTTGCCGTATCGTACTCTTTTACGGCAGACAGTAGCGCCTTCCGGATTTTGATGACCATCTCCTTAATGTCTTTGTGGACATTGTTTCTCATGTCCACGAACTTGTGGAGCTCCTCCACCAAGTGCCTCGCTACCACTACCTTTGGCGTTTGTGGGGTGTAGCTCATTCCGCTCTGCTCCGGCTGTTTTTGTTGCTGCTGTTGCTGTTGCTTCGGCTTCCCCTCCTCCTGCTCTTGCTGGGTGACTTCAGCTACTATTGGTGGTGGTGACCTCACCAACCCACCTCTGGCAAACGGATTTGCCGTGCCTGCTCCATTTATATCGGTTGCTTGTTGTTTCTCCATTTTATTTTATTGGGTCCCAACTCCGGGCCGCTATCTCCACTCGCTGCACATAGTCGCCTCTCGCGATCCCATGATTATCTATGCTGCCGAAAAGCAGCAGTGAGGTCATGCAAGTGTTGACACCATCCCTCATGGGGAGTTGTGTTCAGAGCCGGATCGGCGTAAATCGGGAATGCTTCAACCGAACCTAGTACCACCAACCAAATGATGGCGAGTTTCGAACGTACCCGGAGACCTGCCAGGGTTTTGTTGGAACGGGGGCAGCCATGCTGTTAGCCCACTCGCCATTTCAAGTCGGTGTCATCCTTCCTTACTCAGGGAGTAGAACAGCACGCCTGTCAGCCCTAAGTCGCCATCCTTTTCGTCATCCGTGTCCTGTCCGTTGCCGTTCGCCATGGCCAGTATACCATAATCAAGATGTTACTGGCGTCGATCCTGATGTGCCGGTTGGCACTCCGGTTGGGCTAGAGTGCTTTTATTGCCCAGATCTTAGATTATTGGAATCTTAGGATCTTAGCAGAAGCGGCACAGACTCGCTTCGTCGGAGCTGCTTTCGGAGTTATGGCTTTTTTTAGAGGTTTAGAAGAGCCCAATCTTAGCCCCACCATATCCTAGCAAAACTGCCCAACTCGCAGTAGGGCTGTGGAGCCGGGGGGGGGTTCGTTAGGCCCCTAGACTCCTGTCTTTCCTGTCCCTGCTGCCCCCCATATCTATCTATCTATCTATCTATCTATCTATCTATCTATCTATCTATCTATCTATCTATCTATCTATCTATCTATCTATCTATCTATCTATCTATCTATCTATCTATCTATCTATCTATCTATCTATCTATCTATCTATCTATCTATCTATCTATCTATCTATCTATCTATCTATCTATCTATCTATCTATCTATCTATCTATCTATCGACGACCCAACTCGGTGCTACATCACGCACTACTCAACTGGTCCCCGGCGGTGGACCTAGTCTACACAGTTGGAGAGTTCCCCGGCGGCGGAATTTCTCTCGAAACCCGATTTGCGGTTTCTTGTTGGTCTCTACGCCACTTCCTCTGCAACTCGGAGAGTATGCTCGAGACCACTCTGTTGACAGCGTCCCAGGTATGTTCGTCACGGCACATCTCTTCGACGATATTGTCCGCTGTCATACCAGGTATATCCCTACGAACTTCTTCGAATCTAGGGCATTCGAAGACCACGTGTTCCGGTGTCTCCTGCACGGTCGCACAACCCGGGCAAAGGGGTGACGAAGCATGTCCAAACCGACGCAAGTACTTCCGGAAGCATCCGTGCCCGGACAAAAACTGCGTCAAATGGAAGTTCACCTCTCCATGCTTCCTATGTACCCAGGCCGATACATTTGGGATGAGTCGGTGGGTCCACCTTCCTTTCTCCGCGTTGTCCCACTCCTGTTGCCATTTAGCCAACGAGTCCGCTCGAACCTGTCTCCTAGCGTTACGTGCATTTCTCCGCTGATAGCATTCCACGTCCTCCGCCAGGGTAATGTAGATGGGGATCATCCCGGCGATAACGCATACTGCCTCCGACGATATTGTTCTGTAGGCACTCGCGACTCGTACGGCCATCAGTCGGAATGTCCTGTTTAGCTTTTCACGGTTCCGCTTGGTTTTCAGCGCAGCACTCCAGGCAGGAACCCCATATCGGAGTATCGATGACGAAACAGTAGATAGCAGACGTCTCGTGCTGCTTCTCGGACCGCCGACGTTTGGCATGATTCTCGCTATTGCGTTCGTTGCCTTCGCCGACTTTTCACAGGCGTAATCAACGTGGTTGTTGAAGCTCAACCGGTCGTCGATTATAACTCCCAATTGCTTCAATGCACGTTTCGATGCAATCACGTGCCCTCCGACGTCGATCTGCATCCGTTGGACCGATCTGCAGTTACTGACCAACAACACCTCCGTCTTGTGGTGAGCTATTTGCAGCTTGACCCCGTTCATCCAGCTCTCGATCGCATCTATTGTCTCCGTCACCGACACCTCCACTTCTTCAAGTGTCTCACCCATCACCGTTAGTGACAGGTCGTCCGCGAAACCTACGATTTTCACTTTTCTAGGCAGCTGCAGCGTTAACACCCCATCGTACATCCCGTTCCAAAGGGTTGGACCGAGAATGGAGCCCTGAGGAACGCCCGCTGTGACACGCAATGACTTCTGTCCTTCGCTCGTCTCGTACAGTAGCACTCTGCTCTGAAAGTAGCTCTTCAGGATCTGGCACAGATAGTCGGGAACCCTCATTCTATGGCTTCCCTGGCTTCGGCAGCAACACCAGCTTCTGGACCTTCCACATTTCGGGGAAGTTGCCTTCATTTAGGCACTTCTGCATCACTATCCTGAACATGTCCGGATATGCCAGGATCGCAGCTTTCAGTACCACGTTTGGTATTCCATCCGGACCAGGGGCTTTCTTTGGTTTTAGGCGCTTCGATGCTTCTACTAGCTCGTCGTTAGTCACTTGCCGATCCATGTTTGTTCCTTCTTCCTCGCCGTGCGGTGACGGTGGCCATATAGTTGGATCGTGCTTCGGGAAAAGACCCTCGACGATTATCTTCAGCTTGCTCGGACACATTTCGGCTGGCGTCGTCGGACCCTTCATTTTCGCCATCACGACTCGGTATGCGTCACCCCAGGAATTGGCGTCTACTTCTCGGCATAGCTCCTTGTGGCACTCTGACTTGCTAAGTCTGATCTCCCGTTTTAGAGCGGCCCTAGCTTCCCGAAACGATGCCTTATGCTCTTCTCTATCTGGTTCCGGCCTTGCTCTTTGGGCCCGCCTTCTGGTTCTGAGACAAGCAGCGCGTAACGTACTAAGCGTCTCGTTCCACCAGTAAGCTGGACGCCGTTTGTTTCGTGGTTCCAGTTTTCGCGGCATTGTGGCGTCACAAGCCGCCACAATCCTTCTTGTTAGGTCAGCCGCATCCACGTTCTCGGTCCCGCCGTTCGGCCGAAGTGCCTCAACAAAGAGGTCTTTGTTGAAGGCTTTCGTCTTCCACTTTCGTTCGCCGGTCACCCTTCTCTGTACTGCCGCGGGGTTCCGTTGGCTGATACGGTAGCGAATCTCCTGGTGGTCACTATGCGTATACGTTTCGCATACTCTCCAATCCATGTTCGCCGTCAATGAGGGACTACAGAATGTGACGTCTATGATAGACTCCCTCCCGTCTCTCCGAAATGTACTAACAGAGCCTTCATTGCACAATCGTACGTCTAACTTCGCTAGAGCTTCCTGCAGGATACACCCTCTTGTGTTGGTTACTCTACTGCCCCATTCCACAGCCCAGGCGTTGAAGTCACCACCAATGACTACCGGCTTCCGATCGATCAACTGCTCGGTTAACTGCTCCAGCATTAGGCTGAACTGCTCTACTGTCCACCTTGGGGGAGCGTAACAGCTACATACGAAGATGCCGTTGATTTTGGCTATCACGAAACCCTCATTGGAACGTTCTACCACTTCTTGGATAGGGAATCTTCCCATTACTTGTATCGCTGCGGTTCCTGATCTATCCGCCACCCAGTTACCGTTATTAGGGGGACTTGATAAGGCTCTGCGATCAAAGCGACATCGCACATAGTTTCTGTCGTAGACTGCCACAACAGTTGCTGTGCGGTATCACAGTGATTCAGGTTTATCTGGGTCATCTCCATCACCGTTGGCCTGCAGTCGCCTTCTTGTAGGCTGGGCATTTAAAGCCACCTGTCTGATGGTCGTTTCCTTCCGCTGGGGTGCAAAGCAAGCACTTCGGCCTCTGCGTGCAGTCCCTCGCAAGATGGCCCGTCTCTCCGCATTTCCAGCACATCCCGGGTCTGACCGGGCCTTTGCAAACCCCTGCTAAATGTCCAAAGCCTAAACATTTGAAGCATTTCTCAGCTTGTTTGTTTACTCGTAGGGCGGCTCTCAGTAGGCATCTCGACCATCCAACTGTAACCTTACCTACCTCCAGTGCCTTGTCTGCAGCGGTTACCGGTAAACGTATCATCGCTATCTGCGTTCCTCCATATCCCTTCCTTAACCGGATCGTCATGTGCACCTCGCCCAGTTTGCACTGCTGCTTCATAGCACCTCTCAGCTCGTCTTCCGTCGTTATTTCGTCGAGATCTTTGCACACGATTACCATCTCCGGGCTTAAGGCTTTAACTTCTGCCTTTCCACCCATTGATTTAGTTATAGTCTCCTGCAAGGCAGAGCTACTAGTCGTAGTATTCTTCTTAAGCTCGAGGAGCATTTTTGGGTACGCCTGACTCTTAACACGTTTTCCCCCAAATCTTTCAGCTCCGGGTCCTCTCTGACCTTTTTGAGCAGTGCTGCGTACGTAGTCTCGTCATTTGCTTTGACGAGCACGGCTTCTCCCTTAGGCGCCTTCTGACGAGCCGAGGGTTCTGATTTCCTCTTCTGCTCCCCTTTTCGCTCCTTCTTCTTTTTTTGCTGTTTCCCGCGTTTCTCCTTCCGACCTACAACGGTGCTCCAGCTTTCACCCTGTAAGGTGGCGTCCTTTTCTTCGGCAGCAACAGCATCCTCGAGCGTCTGCCTCTTCTTTCTTCTCCTGGTGAGGATCTTGTCCTCTTTAGAGTTATGGGAACTGGCGTGTTCTTCACTCCAATCTTACCCTGTTTCGGAGGGGCTAGGAGGATAGTGGCCTTAGCCGACGCCGATGCTCGCTCAGCTGAATCTGCCCTCTGTGTTGCCGTATCGTACTCTTTTACGGCAGACAGTAGCGCCTTCCGGATTTTGATGACCATCTCCTTAATGTCTTTGTGGACATTGTTTCTCGTGTCCACGAACTTGTGGAGCTCCTCCACCAAGTGCCTCGCTACCACTACCTTTGGCGTTTGTGGGGTGTAGCTCATTCCGCTCTGCTCCTGCTGTTTTTTTGTTGCTGCTGTTGCTGTTGCTTCGGCTTCCCCTCCTCCTGCTCTTGCTGGATGACTTCAGCTACTATTGGTGGTGGTGACCTCACCAACCCACCTCTGGCAAACGGATTCACCGTACCTGCTCCATTTATATCGGTTGCTTGTTTTTTCTCCATTTCATCGGGTCCCAACTCCGGGCCGCTATCTCCACTCGCTGCACATAGTCGCCTCTCGCGATCCCATGATTATCTATGCTGCCAAAAAGCAGCAGTGAGGTCATGCAAGGGTTGACACTATCCTTCATGGGGAGTAGTGTTCAGAGCCGGATCGACGTAAATCGGGAATACTTCAACCGAACCTAGTACCACCAACCAAATGATGGCGAGTTTTGAACGTACCCGGAGACCTGCCAGGGTTTTGTTGGGACGGAGGCAGCCATGCTGTTAGCCCACTCGCCATTTTAAGTCGGTGTCATCCTTCCTTACTCAGGGAGTAGAACAGCACGCCTGTCAGCCCAAAGTCGCCATCCTATTCGTCATCCGTGTCCTGTCCGTTGACGTTCGCCATGGCCAGTATACCATAATCAGGATGTTACTGGCGTCGATCCTGATGTGCCGGTTGGCACTCCGGTTAGGCTAGGGTGCTTTTATTGCCTAGATCTTAGATTATTGGAATCTTGTGATCTTAGCAGAAGCGGCACAGACTCGCTTCGTCGGAGCTGCTTTCGGAGTTATGGCTTTTTTAGAGGTTAAGAAGAGCCCAATCTTAGCCCCACCATATCCTAGCAAAGCTCCACAACTCGCAGTAGGGCCGTGGGGGGGGGGGGGGTTCGTTAGGCCCCTAGACTCCTGTCCATCCTGTCCCTATCTATCTATCTATCTATCTATCTATCTATCTATCTATCTATCTATCTATCTATCTATCTATCTATCTATCTATCTATCTATCTATCTATCTATCTATCTATCTATCTATCTATCTATCTATCTATCTATCTATCTATCTATCTATCTATCTATCTATCTATCTATCTATCTATCTATCTATCTATCTATCTATCTATCTATCTATCTATCTATCTATCTATCTATCTATCTATCTATCTATCTATCTATCTATCTATCTATCTATCTATCTATCTATCTATCTATCTATCTATCTATCTATCTATCTATCTATCTATCTATCTATCTATCTATCTATCTATCTATCTATCTATCTATCTATCTATCTATCTATCTATCTATCTATCTATCTATCTATCTATCTATCTATCTATCTATCTATCTATCTATCTATCTATCTATCTATCTATCTATCTATCTATCTATCTATCTATCTATCTATCTATCTATCTATCTATCTATCTATCTATCTATCTATCTATCTATCTATCTATCTATCTATCTATCTATCTATCTATCTATCTATCTATCTATCTATCTATCTATCTATCTATCTATCTATCTATCTATCTATCTATCTATCTATCTATCTATCTATCTATCTATCTATCTATCTATCTATCTATCTATCTATCTATCTATCTATCTATCTATCTATCTATCTATCTATCTATCTATCTATCTATCTATCTATTTATCTATCTATCTATCTATCTATCTATCTATCTATCTATCTATCTATCTATCTATCTATCTATCTATCTATCTATCTATCTATCTATCTATCTATCTATCTATCTATCTATCTATCTATCTATCTATTTATCTATCTATCTATCTATCTATCTATCTATCTATCTATCTATCTATCTATCTATCTATCTATCTATCTATCTATCTATCTATCTATCTATCTATCTATCTATCTATCTATCTATCTATCTATCTATATATCTATCTATCTATCTATCTATCTATCTATCTATCTATCTATCTATCTATCTATCTATCTATCTATCTATCTATCTATCTATCTATCTATCTATCTATCTATCTATCTATCTATCTATCTATCTATCTATCTATCTATCTATCTATCTATCTATCTATCTATCTATCTATCTATCTATCTATCTATCTATCTATCTATCTATCTATCTATCTATCTATCTATCTATCTATCTATCTATCTATCTATCTATCTATCTATCTATCTTTTTTTTTTTTTTTTTGTTTTGAGAGCAGTAAAAAAATTTTCAGAAAAACCCTGAGTGAGGAAAAATGTACAAAAACCCCATTGTCAGGGAACGGGTTTGGGCTGCCATCACCCGACCCGCTAAAAACCACTGCTCTTGCCCAGAACCTGATTCCTCCCCGGCACTACCTTACGGCATTACTTCGGGGAGGGGTTTTTATGTGCATAGCACGCACTCTAATTCAACTACTTACTAGTTCGTTTCTTCCGTAGGGTGACAGCCCCACTCCTCTACACACCACCAATTCTCTACTATCCACACAGACTGGCAAGCTCTGCATGGCAGTCGGAAAGCTGGCTGTGAGTCGAGGCTTAGTACTCCTCCCCTACGAGTACAGTCTGAGCGGCAAACTTCTGACTGTCTATTTCACCGAGCCCTGCGGCTCGCTTGTGCCGGTTAGCACCGCAACTCCCTTCTCGCACCATTCAACGCCGTTTACTCTTTGAGCACCAGACTTGTTCGCGAACTACTCGGTCTAGTCCCCGACGATGGACCTAGCCTACTCCGACGGAGAATTCCCCGGCGAGAGAAGTTCTCCCGAAACCGAGCCAACCAACCAGATGTCGAGGTCAGTTCGGCGATTCCGGTGGAGCAGAGCGTCCGGTTCGCTGATGCCCCGACGACCTGCGACTGGTGGTATTTCGTCGCGGTCTACTCAGTCTAGTCCCCGGCGGTGGATCTAGCTTACGCCGACGGAGAGTTCCCCGGCGAAGGAGGCTCCGGTACCGATTCTTCTTTTGTTTTAGCACCACAAATTTCATGAGCTCTTTGGCTTCCTCTCGTTCCGTTTCGTCCGATCTACTCGATCTAGTCCCCGGCGGTGGATCTAGCCTACTCAACGGGCCATACAGTAGGTGCTGAGGTCTATCCGGCGATTCCGGTTGGAGCGTAACTTCCGGTTCACCGGCGCCCCAACGACTCACTGCTAGCTCTGCGACGCGGTCTACTCGGTCCAATCCCCGGCGGTGGATATAGCCTACTCACGAGCTACCCGAAAGGATGTCGAGGTCGGTTCAGCGATTCCGGTGAAGCTTGACGTCCGGTTCTCAGGCGCCCCGACGACCCAACTCGGTGCTACATCACGCACTACTCAACTGGTCCCCGGCGGTGGACCTAGTCTACACAGTTGGAGAGTTCCCCGGCGGCGGAATTTCTCTCGAAACCCGATTTGCGGTTTCTTGTTGGTCTCTACGCCACTTCCTCTGCAACTCGGAGAGTATGCTCGAGACCACTCTGTTGACAGCGTCCCAGGTATGTTCGTCACGGCACATCTCTTCGACGATATTGTCCGCTGTCATACCAGGTATACCCCTACGAACTTCTTCGAATCTAGGGCATTCGAAGACCACGTGTTCCGGTGTCTCCTGCACGGTCGCACAACCCGGGCAAAGGGGTGACGAAGCATGTCCAAACCGATGCAAGTACTTCCGGAAGCATCCATGCCCGGACAAAAACTGCGTCAAATGGAAGTTCACCTCTCCATGCTTCCTATGTACCCAGGCCGATACATTTGGGATGAGTCGGTGGGTCCACCTTCCTTTCTCCGCGTTGTCCCACTCCTGTTGCCATTTAGCCAACGAGTCCGCTCGAACCTGTCTCCTAGCGTTACGTGCATTTCTCCGCTGATAGCATTCCACGTCCTCCGCCAGGGTAATGCAGATGGGGATCATCCCGGCGATAACGCATACTGCCTCCGACGATATTGTTCTGTAGGCACTCGCGACTCGTACGGCCATCAGTCGGAATGTCCTGTTTAGCTTTTCACGGTTCCGCTTGGTTTTCAGCGCAGCACTCCAGGCAGGAACCCCATATCGGAGTATCGATGACGAAACAGTAGATAGCAGACGTCTCGTGCTGCTTCTCGGACCGCCGACGTTTGGCATGATTCTCGCTATTGCGTTCGTTGCCTTCGCCGACTTTTCACAGGCGTAATCAACGTGGTTGTTGAAGCTCAACCGGTCGTCGATTATAACTCCCAATTGCTTCAATGCACGTTTCGATGCAATCACGTGCCCTCCGACGTCGATCTGCATCCGTTGGACCGATCTGCAGTTACTGACCAACAACACCTCCGTCTTGTGGTGAGCTATTTGCAGCTTAACCCCGTTCATCCAGCTCTCGATCGCGTCTATTGTCTCCGTCACCGACACCTCCACTTCTTCAAGTGTCTCACCCATCACCGTTAGTGACACGTCGTCCGCGAAGCCTACGATTTTCACTTTCCTAGGCAGCTGCAGCGTTAACACCCCATCGTACATCCCGTTCCAAAGGGTTGGACCGAGAATGGATCCCTGAGGAACGCCCGCTGTGACACGCAATGACTTCTGTCCTTCGCTCGTCTCGTACAGTAGCACTCTGCTCTGAAAGTAGCTCTTCAGGATCTGGCACAGATAGTCGGGAACCCTCATTCTATGCAGCGCTGTAGCGATGGCTTCCCAGCTGGCACTGTTGAACGCGTTCTTCACATCTATCGTGACCACAGCGCAGTATCGATCTCCTCTTCGCTTCTGTTTAGATGACTTCTCGGCACTCTCGAGCACTATCCGAATTGCATCCACTGTCGATGCTCCTTTGCGGAAACCAAACTGCATCTTGGACAGTCCGCGCTCACCTTCCGTGAATTTCGTCAACCTGTTAAGAATGATCCTTTCCAGGAGTTTTCCGAGTGTATCCAGCAGGCATATGGGTCTGTACGAGGTCGGGTCGCCAGGTGGCTTCCCTGGCTTCGGCAGCAACACCAGTTTCTGGACCTTCCACATTTCGGGGAAGTTGCCTTCATTTAGGCACTTCTGCATCACTATCCTGAACATGTCCGGATATGCCAGGATCGCAGCTTTCAGTACCACGTTTGGTATTCCATCCGGACCAGGGGCTTTCTTTGGTTTTAGGCGCTTCGATGCATCTACTAGCTCGTCGTTAGTCACTTTTTTTTTATTCAAATCGTTTATTTGATAAGGCACGTTGCGTTAGCTTAAAGGTGCCAATTTTGTTTTGTTTTACATTTTAAATTGCTTAAAACTAGGGGATTACATATTGATTTTTAAAAAATGAAACTAATGCGATTTTATAGCTATCTTATATATCTACACAAGGGGATAATATTGTTTTCGTAAGATTAGGGGGGTCATTTAGTTTTTGTGGCAATATGGTTTGACATTTTTATCAGTGAGATTATTGGAGCAAATAATGTTTAATTAAGGGGGACAATTTTTTACGACTAACTTAAAACTAGGAATAACTAGAGGGCATGATTGAATTTTGTAAAGATTCGTAATTATAGTTATTTTTGTGGGTAGTAGAGTTGGGCAATTTCAACGAGATTATATAATATAATAGTTAAAACTAGAAGAGACAAGAAGAGCTAAATGCTTCGTGATGATATTGGGGTGGGGGGGGTAGGGGTGTTACTTCTGGGTATAAGAGTCAGGGGAGGGAGGGTAGACAAAGATGGCGGGGAGAGAAAATTATTTCAGTTTCAGGCATCGTGAGATCAACGGATGGATTACAAACTCGGGTGGCCTTCATCAGGGGAATCATGTACTGGGACGCCGGGTGGTCCTCCTCAAGATGGCAGGGGTTTTTCCAGACGATTTCGTAGTACGGCTCAGATGTGGATCGGCTACATTTCGAGTTAAGCGTGTTATGTTCGTGCCGTAGGTCCCGTGTTTGTTGGCTCATTCGATACAGATGGTTTGATACAGGTGGAAGAGCGTTCTGAGAATGATAAGGAGATAACAAGGGGCAGTTAGACTTGTATATTGATGGTTTTCACAAAGGTGTATATAAGGGACATATAGAGAACATCGCGGCTTGCCAGCACATCTCGAACCGGGACGTTGGTTGGTCTTCCTCGGGCCCGCAGGGTATCCATTAGCCGAGACCTAGCGGAACTGTACTCGGTGCACGCCCAGACAATGTGCTCGATGTCGTGATAGCCGTCGCCACAAGCGCAGATACCACCATCCACGAGCCCAATACGCCGGAGATGTGCATCCAGCGTGTAATGGTTTGCCATGAGTCGGGACATCACACGAATGAAGTCACGACCCACATCCATCCCCTTGAACCAAGGTTTCGTCGATACCTTAGGGATTATCGAATGTAGCCACCTTCCTAGCTCTCCACTGCTCCACGAAGTTTGCCAACTTTCGAGGGTTCTCTGATGAGTAATACTGAAAAATTCGCTGAAGCAAATTGGTCTTTCGTAAACGTCTCCTTCTAAGGCACCCACCTTAGCTAAGGAATCTGCCTTCTCATTGCCCGGAATGGAGCAATGAGAAGGGACCCATACCAAGGTAATCTGGAAAGAGTTGTCAGATAAAGCACTCAGTAGCTCCCGTATTTTCCCCAAAAAATACGAGGAGTGCTTGCCTTGTTTCATCGAGCGAATAGCGTCAATGGAACTGAGGCTATCCGAAACGATGAAGTAATGGTCTGCGGGTAATGTTTCAATGACTCCAAGGGTATACTGAATGGCAGCTAGTTCTGCGGCGTAAACTGAAGCAGGGTCACTGAGTTTGTAGGAGGCGGTGAACTTTTGATTGAAAATACCGAAGCCAGTGGATCCTTCGAGGTTTGATCCGTCAGTATAAAACATCTTAGAACAGTCGACTTCTCGGAATTTATTATAAAAAATGTTTGGAACCACTTGTGGGCGTATGTGGTCCGGAATTCCACTAATCTCGTCTTTCATGGATGTGTCGAAGAAAACAGTAGATTCAGAAGTATTTATGAAATGCACACGGTTGGGATTGTAAGAAGAAGGGTTAATATTCTGCGCCATGTAGTCAAAGTACAGGGACATGAAACGGGTCTGAGAATTGAGCTCAACAAGCCTTTCGAAATTTTCAATCACGACCGGGTTCAAGATATCGCATCGAATGAGCAATCGATATGAGAGTTCCCAAAATCGATTTTTCAACGGGAGAACGCCCGACAGCACTTCGAGACTCATCGTATGGGTCGACTGCATGCACCCTAAGGCGATACGCAAACAACGATACTGAATTCTTTCGAGTTTGATGAAATGTATGTTCGCGGCGGAGCGAAAGCAGAAGCTTCCGTATTCCATTACCGACAGTATCGTTGTTTGATACAACCTAATTAGGTCTCCTGGGTGGGCACCCCACCATGTTCCGGTTATTGTACGAAGAAAGTTGATCCTTTGTTGGCATTTCTGTTTCAGATACCGAATATGGCATCCCCAAGTACCTTTCGAGTCGAACCAGACCCCTAGATATTTTACTGTGAAGACCTGAGCGATAGTTTGACCCATTAATAGAAGCTGTAGTTGTGCTGGTTCACGCTTCCTTGAAAATACAACTAGCTCAGTTTTCTCCGTGGAGAATTCGATACCCAGCTTAATAGCCCAAGCAGACAAATTGTCCAAGGTATTCTGTAATGGTCCTTGTAGATCGACAGCTTTGGGTCCCGTAACAGACACCACGCCATCGTCTGCAAGTTGCCTTAACGTGCAGGAATTGTCAAGACATTCATCAATGTCGTTGACATAGAAATTGTATAAAAGGGGGCTTAGACATGAGCCCTGGGGAAGGCCCATGTAGCTAAATCGTGATGTCGATAAGTCACCATGCGAAAAATGCATGTGCTTTTCCGACAACAAGTTTAGTAAAAAGTTGTTTAAAGTCGCTGAAAGACCATGCTGGTGCAGCTTCTCTGAAAGAATGTTGATCGAAACTGAATCAAAAGCCCCCTTAATATCTAGGAACACTGATGCCATCTGCTCTTTGCTAGCATAGGCCATTTGAATTTCAGTTGAGAGCAACGCAAGACAATCGTTCGTCCCTTTGCCTTTGCGAAAGCCAAATTGTGTATCTGACAGTAAGCCATTTGCTTCGACCCAATTGTCGAGGCGGGATAGGATCATTTTCTCGAACAACTTCCGGATACAGGATAGCATTGCGATCGGACGGTACGAATTGTGGTCGGAGGCTGGTTTTCCTGGTTTTTGGATGGCGATGACCTTCACTTGTCTCCAATCGAGTGGGACAATGTTAGCCTCGAGAAACTTATTAAATAAGTTCAACAAGCGTCTCTTGGCAGAGTCAGGCAGATTCTTCAACAAGTAGAATTTGATTCTGTCTGGCCCCGGAGCTTTATTGTTACACGACAAGAGAGCAAGTGAGAACTCCACCATCGAAAAAGGTGTTTCGTTCGCGCTATCGTGAGGAGACGCGGCGCGGTAAATCTTCTGTGCCGGGGCGGAATCCGGACAAACCTTCTTGGCGAAATCGAATATAAAACGGTTTGAATATTCCACGCTCTCATTAGTACTGTTTCGATTTCGCATACGTCGGGCTGTTCCCCAAAGAGTGCTCATCGATGTTTCTCTCGTTAATCCGTCGACGAACCGGCGCCAATAATCGCGTTTTTTGGCTTTCATCAAACTCTTCATTCGCTTGTCTAACGTCGCGTACTGTCGAAAACTGGCGGGTAACTCGTCGTTCCGGAAGGTCTTAAACGCGGCGGCCTTCTCTGCGTACACGTCTGAGCACTCTTTATCCCACCAGGGATTGGGAGAACGTTTTTGTATGTTCGCGCCGGGTACTGGCCTAGTCTGAGCTTGATTCGCGCTGTCGAGAATCAAGCCAGCCAAAAAGCTGTACTCTTCCTCCGGAGGAAGTTCTTGGGTAGATTCGATGTTGTCGGATATCGCGGCAGCATAGCTCTTCCAATCGATATTTCGTGTGAGGTCATACGAAATATTGATTGATTTCAATGGCCTTGAACCGTTATTGATTGAGACTACAATCGGCAGATGGTCGCTGCCGTGGGGATCAGGAATTACCTTCCACGTGCAATTTAACCGCAGCGATGTTGAGCAAAGGGACAAGTCTAAGGCGCTCGGGCGCGCTGGAGGAGCAGGAATCCGTGTCATTTCACCCGTGTTTAAAATTGTCAAATTGAAGTTATCGCAAAGATCCTGAATTAAGGAAGACCGGTTATCATCATAGAGGCAACCCCATGCTGTACCGTGAGAGTTAAAGTCTCCTAAAACTAGTCGCGGTGCTGGCAGGGATTCTAAGATGTCTTGTAGCCGTCGGTGCCCAACCGCGGTGTTGGGGGGAATATATATGGAAGCTATGCAAAGGCTTTTACCTTTGGTTGTTACTTGACAAGCGACAACTTCAATACCTGTTATCGAGGGAAGGTTAATTCTGTAGAAGGAATAGCACTTTTTGATCCCCAAAAGCACTCCTCCATAGGGGGTGTCTCGATCCAGGCGAATAATATTAAAGTCGTGGAAGTTGAGTTCTATGTCGGAAGTTAACCAAGTTTCACATAATGCAAATGCATCGCAACTCAAATTATTTATTAAAATTTTGAAGGAATCGATTTTCGGGATGATACTTCTGCAATTCCACTGTAGAACAGTGATCAAATCCGTGACCTCGTTCGATGAGTTAGCCATCGAAGGATACAATCGCTGAGAGGAGGGGCCATTTAGCAGTCAACTGCTTCAAAAATGTTCTCACTGTAGGGAGAAAAGCTAACATAAGACTTTTAATAGGATCAGTAATATTGAAAGTTTTTATTATCCAGTCCACTATGTCCGAGAGTTTTATAATTCCAGTGCTGTGATTACTCTCGAACTGAAACAAAGGAACACTTGGGATTTTTGATGTTCCTGGAAGTGCTGGGAACTCCTTCTCTGAGCTTAATCCTCCGAGACCAGGAGCTAATTGCTTCGGTTTGGTTGCAACACTTCCAATAGATGTGACTTTCGGAGCCCCCTCAAGGGACACCTTCTGGCCTTTACAAGGAACTTTACGAGAGGAAGTGTTCCTCCTCTTCCTATAAATTCTAGGCACCCTAGTAGATGTTCCCTCTTGTGGGTTATCAGCCTCGCCCTCGTCAGGAGGCAAGTGAGTATAGATGTTTGCTGAGGATGGTGGCGTAGCATTCTTTAACATTTCTGCGAAAGAATGTTTGGATCGTCCCGCAAGGGAACGTTTCAGTTTATCCCCGCGTAGTTTGTACGCGGGACATGCCGAGATATCATGCAGACTCTCCGCACAGTAAGGACACTTTTCGGCTTGCTTACTGCACGAATCATCTAGATGATTCTCCCCGCATTTTCCACAGCGGGCCTTGTTGCTACAATGGGTGGCTGTGTGACCCAGTTGTTTACACTTTGTGCAATTCATGACCCGCGGCACAAACAGACGCACAGGCAGACGAACCTTGTGCAAGAGGACGAAATTTGGCAAAGCGGTACCAGCGAAGGTCACCCGATAAGAGTTTGATTGGGGGTACGTTTTTGAACCATCCCCCGCAACTACTACTGAGTGCAAACGTTTGCACTCAAGTATTTTAACTGGCTGAAGTAAGCGGTCTCTGAATCGGCCAACCCCGTACTTCAGCAGATCCTCGCACGTCAAACTCTCATCGGTTACGACGCCTTCGGATTGTACTCTTACAGCCGGAATATACACGTTATAATCCCGCGTAAAGTGCTCACAGCAAGCAATATCGTTTGCCTGCTTTGAGTTGGCTAGCAACACCCTTATCTTGTCTGAGCGGACCTTTGAAATTTCGGTCACAGCCGAGAACCGTTCCGTCAGGTCTCTAGAAATCTGAAGAAGATTCAGTGATTTAGTCTTGGGCCGAAAGAAGACCACAAATGGACCAGTTGAGAGTTCTGGATAGCATTTGGGCCGGGGGGGGAGCCTTAGAAGTTGAACCCGATTCAACTTCCATTTGACCATCCGGAGAGGGAACCATAGAAAACGTCAACGCACGGGGTCAGCGCCCGCGCAGACGGAAGAAAGCAATAAATGTGTTACAAAAGACAAAAACCACTTAGCTTTAAACTGGTGTCCAACGACGAACCGATCCAGCTTATACAGCTGGCTATTGTTTAATCCTCACACGCGAACAAAAGACTGAGGACCGAACCGAACTGGCAAAATAACCTTGAATGCGGATTAAAACTATTCTTTATCGCCTCACACAGCACTACGGACTAGAAAAAACAACCTCTGTCTCGATGGAGAGCTCGAAAACGAATGTCGTTAGTCACTTGCCGATCCATGTTTGTTCCTTCTTCCTCGCCGTGCGGTGACGGTGGCCATATAGTTGGATCGTGCTTCGGGAAAAGACCCTCGACGATTATCTTCAGCTTGCTCGGACACATTTCGGCTGGCGTCGTCGGACCCTTCATTTTCGCCATCACGACTCGGTATGCGTCACCCCAGGGATTGGCGTCTACTTCTCGGCATAGCTCCTTGTGGCACTCTGACTTGCTAAGTCTGATCTCCCGTTTTAAAGCGGCCCTAGCTTCCCGAAACGAAGCCTTACGCTCTTCTCTATCTGGTTCCGACCTTGCTCTTTGGGCCCGCCTTCTGGCTCTGAGACAAGCAGCGCGTAACGTACTAAGCGTCTCGTTCCACCAGTAAGCTGGACGCCGTTTGTTGCGTGGTTCCAGTTTTCGCGGCATTGTGGCGTCACAAGCCGCCACAATCCTTCTTGTTAGGTCAGCCGCATCCATGTTCTCGGTCCCGCCGTTCGGCTGAAGTGCCTTAACAAAGAGGTCTTTGTTGAAGGCTTTCGTCTTCCAGTTTCGTTCGCCGGTCACCCTTCTCTGTACTGCCGCGGGGTTCCGTTGACCGATACGGTAGCGAATCTCCTGGTGGTCACTATGCGTATACGTTTCGCATACTCTCCAATTCATGTTCACCGTCAATGAGGGACTACAGAATGTGACGTCTATGATAGCCTCCCTCCCGTCTCTTCGAAATGTGCTAACAGAGCCTTCATTGCACAATCGTACGTCTAGCTTTGCTAGAGCTTCCTGCAGGATACACCCTCTTGTGTTGGTTACTCTACTGCCCCATTCCACAGCCCAGGCGTTGAAGTCACCACCAATGACTACCGGCTTCCGATCGATCAACTGCTCGTTTAACTGCTCCAGCATTAGGCTGAACTGCTCTACTGTCCACCTAGGGGGAGCGTAGCAGCTACATACGAAGATGCCGTTGATTTTGGCTATCACGAAACCCTCATTGGAACGTTCTACCACTTCTTGGATGGAGAATCTTCCCATTACTTGTATCACAGCGGTTCCTGATCTATCCGCCACCCAGTTACCGTTATTAGGGGGGACTTGATAAGGCTCTGCGATCAAAGCGACATCGCACATAGTTTCTGTCGTAGACTGCCACAACAGTTGCTGTGCGGTATCACAGTGATTCAGGTTTATCTGGGTCACCTCCATCACCGTTGGCCTGCAGTCGCCTTCTTGTAGGCTGGGCATTTAAAGCCATCCGTCTAGTGGTCGTTTCCTTCCGCTGGGGTGCAAAGCAAGCACTTCGGCCTCTGCGTGCAGTCTTTCGCAAGATGGCCCGTCTCTCCGCATTTCCAGCACATCCCGGATCTGTCCGGGCCTTTGCAAGCCCCTGCTAAATGTCCAAAGCCTAAACATTTGAAGCATTTCTCCGCTTGTTTATTTACTCGTGGGGCGGCTCTCAGTAGGAATCTCGACCATCCAACTGTAAC